>NC_064289.1:3670628-3803427 GCF_019186545.1 Solanum stenotomum
AAAGAATATAGAGGAAATAATATTTTGTTTTATTTTTAACTATCCATATAAAATAAGGAAAATTGTATGAAATATCAAACTATTAATTCAAATTAAATGTTATAGTCATAGTTTCTTTTATTTGTAATTCATAGCAAATATTCCATGAATTTTGTCATCTCATTTGTATACCGAAATATACAAATAGACCCATTCGGTATACATATGTGTTGTATAAAAATTAATTACAGGACCCATTTGTATACCGAAATATACAAATAGACCCATTCGGTATACATATGTGTTGTATAAAAATTAATTGTATGATCCATTTGTATACCGAAATATACAAAATAGAGACCCATTTGTATACCGAAATATACAAATAGACCTATTCGGTATACATATGTGTTGTATATATGTAGTAATTTTGTTTATATACAATTACTGTGTTTTAGTTTGTATACTAAAATATACAAAATATAGATTTTTATGTATATATATATCGAAATATACAAATTAATAATCATAGCAAACATAAAGTTTGTTATAGAGCGCAATTATACAAACTATATCTATAACATACAAATATAATTTTTATATTTGCTAAACCTAAAATTTAGTCAATAAAATTTTACTAGTAACTGAACCGGGACGGAATATGATCCATAATACAAAGTTTGGTAGCGCGAGAACTTATCGAGTTGTGGCACGAAGCAAGCCAAAAAAACAGCTGGCACAAGCTCCGCGCCATATCCAAGCTCATCCTTGTGACTGCTTAAGCTGGCCCCACAAGTTGACAGTTTTGTTGTGGAATGGGCTGCGTGTCAAGCCAAAATAGCTGATAGTCTTGAGGGCCTTATTTTACTGTTCAGGTGAAAACAAACGATCTTCCCAAAATACCCTTTTACTTTATTTCTTTGGAAAAGGAGTCAAATTTTGGATACATGTTTTTTCTTATTCTTTGTTTTTAGTGAATATGAATAGTTAGAAGAAAACTAGGGGCGGATTTAGTAGGCACGTTTGGATATAAAAAAATAACATATGATATTTGAATAAAATAAAATTAAAATTGGTCAAAAAAAGATAATTATTCAAACTTAAAAGCTCATCTTACAAAAGAAAATTACAAATCAAGCCAATACATAATCAATTTTATTTTAAAAAAATAAATTAAAAAAAGTATTATTTGAGTGACTTTTGTAGGTAAAATTACAAAAATTGTGTGATATTTTTGTGACAAAATAAAGTTGAGCTACATTAGGAGATAATTATCATTAGTTTAGTGATTTTGTGTTATGAAAAAAATGAGTCACTTTTCGAGATAAATTTTTTACTTTTCTTGTTTCAATTTATTTATCATATTTTGACTTGATACAAATAGTGTTATTCTTCAATTTATCCAAAAAAAAGCATTAAGGAACTTGTGAATTGTGATTCACGTCCGAGATCGAGCCATACTACTTCATGCAAATTAAGCGTGATACATAAAGTAAATAAGAATTTCACGGTCAGAATTAGGGGTGTGCATTCGGTTTTTTGGTTTGGTTTTACACTATTCGGTTTGGATTTTCGGTTTTTGGTTTTGTAAAAGTGTAACCCAATCCGATCCAAAATAAATTTGGTTTGGTTTGGTTTTTCTCTATTCGGTTTGGCTTTTTTCGGTTTGGTTATTCGGTTATGTCAATAATTAATAACATATATAACCAAAGTAATAATATTTAATCCCTTAAATATACTTTCTAATATAAATCATAAGTAAAACTTAAAACACAATACTTATAAGTATACCTATTTAGATGTAATTCAAACATAAAAGGGAGAAGACACAAGTACCCCCTAGACTATGACCGAAATCCCAGAGACACACCTTAACTATATTAAGGTCCTATTACCCCCTTGAACTCATTTTTTTTGTAATTTTGTACACCTTTTGACTTATGTGGCACACCACGCGACTCCACGCAATATATATATATAATTCGGTTTTTTTTCGGTTTTTTGGTTTTTATCTTTTAAAATCCAAAACCAAACCAAAAAACCAAACAAAGTAATTTATTAATCCAAAATCAATCCGAAAAACCAAAAAACTAACCCAAATAAAATTTCGGTTTGGTTTGGTTTGGTTATTCAGTTTAATCCGAATAGTGCACACCCCTAGTCAGAATGGTTATTTCTATTTTTTATTTAAAAAATTGAGTATTAGTTCTTAAAAAAAAAGAATTTGAATAATTAACATTTTACGGAAAATAGAGAAAAGAGTCCACATCAGCAACTGTTCATTTTTAGAGGAACTGTAGATTTTAGTGGGGTCGATAGTGGATAAATCCAAATTATAACGTGGCGTCTTCATGATTTTTCTAGGGGTATAATGGTGAATATTGAAAAAAGAAGAGACGGAGAAATGAGACGTAAAGAGAAGAATCTTATCCATTATTAAAAACCTTTATAAAAGCAAACCAATTCCTCGCTCTTTGATAACATCAACACATACTGAGAGTATAAGAAAGAGAGATAAGAATACAAAAAATACTACCTTCCAAATTTAAACAGAGAGCAACAACTTCACATTCATTCTATACATACACGTGTCTGTATGTATACACATTAACCATTCTTTCAATTTCTTCCCATCCATCATCAATGGCAGCTTCAAGGAGCTATTTCGCCACGGCAAACTATCGTTTCCTCTCCACCGAGCCAGACCTTGCGATGACTCCTGATTCGGTGTTCGAGTTCGACGAATCAGACATGTGGAACTCATCGACGGTTTCTCGGTCGCCGGAGTTTCATAAGAAATCTCCGAGTTCAAGGATCTCGAGGAAGCAGCGCGAAACGAAGAGCTACCGAAAATGTTCCGGCGCGACGGCGACAGCGACAGCGACGACGACTGCGGCGTCGTTGCCGGTGAATGTACCGGACTGGTCAAAGATACTGAAGGATGAGTACAGAGAGTACGGAAGGAGAGATAGTGATGATGATTTAGACGACGATGATTTGGATAATCGGATTCCGCCTCATGAGTTTTTGGCGAAGCAGTTAGAAAGGACACGAATTGCATCGTTTTCCGTGCACGAAGGAGTTGGGCGGACTCTCAAAGGGAGAGATCTGAGTAGAGTCAGAAATGCTATATGGGAGAAAACTGGATTCCAGGATTGATCCTTTTTATTCAAATCTTAACTATTTTGATCCTTTTCTTTTTTTTTTTTACTTGACGGTCATTTGTTGACTATTTACATATCAAGTCCATCACTGCTTTGTGATTGTAAGTTTTTTTTTTTTTTTTTTTTGAAGTTTTGAGAGTAAATTAAGACAAAAAAAATTGATCCAACTTTTGATATATTGTCCAAATTTGCTGGTAGTTTCAGATTACAAATGCACCATTGTTATGGATAATCGAGTTTGTTCTGTCAAGTAGTTCACTGATAGAGACATTACAGTTAAATGGAGTCCTACAAGAACACAAAACAACAAAGGAAGAAAAAAAATCTAATAAAATATCATAAACCACTTGCGCCAGAATAACTCCACAGATATTGTTAATTTTCCGTCTAAGGAAAATATCAATTAATTTCAGATTAAGGAGTTGTGAGTGGATTACGGGTATCTAATTACTTGTTTTTTTAAAACATATCTTAGCTACTAAAGAGTATCTGCGATTAAATTTGTTTGCACCTTACCTTCCTTCCTAACCTTACTCGATCCAATAGTTCGATACTCATCTTTTGGACCAAGTAAAATAAAATATATAGATCGATCAATTTAACTTTGACTATCTAGTGAGGATCTGATCTTCACATTAATCCAAGATTATTGCTTGGACCAAGTAAAACAAGATATATAGATCGATTATCTAGTGATTTATAATTTAACTTATCCTTAATTACCTTTATTTTGGATTAGAAGTTCACAGCCTGGATATACATAAATATGGTGCATGCGAACGTGATACTAATCTACACTTATCAATGAGTACAATTAGTGAGAAACTAAGATAGTTTAGGTGGTTACGTTTTATTGCGTCTCCATCAATATAATGTCAAATCAAAGATCAAATAATGGTAATTATGCATAATTAAACTGGTTAATGCATTATTTGTGAATTGCACTTATGGGTCCATGTTTGTGGGTGCAACATCCAACAGGTGTGCCCCTGATTTAGAAAATACTTGCGTATATAATGCAACACCACTACTTTGATGCCGTTTCTTTTCCACTAACTAAGATAAAGCGCTGTCATGGTTGATACTATTTTTAATAATTAGAAGATGCCTCGATTTGTCACTAATAAGGTACTTCACTTTTATCACTAGACAATACTAAGAAAAAAAATATTTAATCTTATTTTATGTGACATGCTTTCCCTTTTATAATATCTGCAGGTTTCTCTTAAAAACAATTTTATCTTAGCATCCCAATTTAAGCTTAATATTGTTTTTTTTACCACATTAATCTCTTTTTACATTTATTAAGTAATGATAAAGGTGGAAATTGATAGTTACTTATTTTTAAATTTTTCAAATGACAATTATTTGGATATTATATTTTTATCAAGATGACAAGTAAAATGGATCGAAATAGGTTAGATATGAGTGGTCTTGTCAAGCAATAAATTGTCTGCTTAATAGTGTAAGAAAAAGCAAATTGATGTGTTTCTCTTTGAATGTGTCAAATATAAACCGATTTGGTTAAAAAGCATAATTCCAAAACTCAAAAGATATGGAATATCATGAAGATACTTTCATACTGTCCTACAGGTAACTTCTTCTAATCTTTTTTGGCCTTTATCTTTCTCTCTTTTCTCTTCGGAATATAATACCAAAAAAGGGGGAAATGAAAACTCCAGGAGAAAACATGAGAAACGTTTGTTAATAATTAACAAAGTGAAATAACCTATCTATCTTTGTGAGGCAGTGATTAGTAAGGACCGCGTATATTTTACCTTTTTCGGATTCTATTGTTTTTGTGCTTCTTCGGCGAAAAAAATAATAATTTTCATGTATATGTAATAATGTTAATTTACTTTTAACTTTTTCATGTGTTTAGTTCTTTATATCTTAGACTCCTTTTGTAAAATATTTGATTTCGCCACTCGGGCCTAAACTATTTATTCTGTCAAGTAAATTGTTACAATGAAAAAGATAGGAGAGAAGGTTAACTTGTAGTAATCATATATATTTAATTTGAGTTACTTTTCATTTGAATTTAGTTAAATGATATACATTGTTGATATAAAATATTTTTTTTACACTGTTTGAAAAGAAGACAAATTACCTGCTACGATAAATAAACATAACGTTAATCTTTCCTATTTTATTTTAAAAAAAAATGGTGTTGAGGTTTATGAGGAGAATAGCTGGAGGTGTTGATAGAGAAGGAAAGTTGATAAAGAAAGGGGTGGGGATTGATTGATTGATTTTAATTGATGGAAAAGTTGTGGACAATGGGATTCTTCAAACAATGGAGTACGAATGAGACAGCTGCTTGGCCTTTCGTTTAACGCTTCCTATCTTTTCTTGCTTTATGGCTATCCAATAAATAAAAGGGAAAATTACGCAAATAAGCAAAAATATATTAATTAATTAACTAACATAATTCTAGTTTGAATTAATTAGGCGTTGCAGCTCAATTTTAGATGTAATCATGTCACTTATACATATACAAATACATATGTATACCAGTTACATATATATAATTATCTGACAGATATACATATACAGTATGCTTTTCTCGCTCGCTTCTCTCCTCCCTCTCCCAATCTCGCTCGTCTCCCTCCTCCCTCTTCCAATCTCACTCGCCAGATATACAAATACATATGTATATCAATTACATATATACAATTATTTGACAGATATACATATACAATTCGCCTCTCTCCTTCCTCTCTCAGTCTCACTCGCCTCTCTCAACCTCGCTCGCCTCTCTCCTCCCTCTATCAATCTCGCTCACCTCTCTCCTCCCTCAAACATGTAGCTATGAATCGTAATTAGCAAGCTATACCTATGAAGCATAATTAAGTTATTTTTAAGTGGTTATATGCGAAAATTCCCCTGAATAAAAATAAAATATCTCTCTCTATATATATATCACATAAATGTCACATATTTTGGATATACACTTATTGTATGTGTATATATTTTTTTATACAAGTGTCAGTTTTCGATATAAGTATAAGATACAAATTATGATTAAATTATAATTTGTATTCTCATTTTATAACTTGTAATTAAAATGTCTGATCATTTAAGATTTTTATAAAAGAATATTTAATTTGAAGTAAATATCTTATGTGTATATTTTCGGAAAATAACCTAAAATACCCCTGAACTGTTGGAAATGGTACAAAATTACCTTCCGTCTACCTATTGTCCTCAAAATACCCTTAACATCTTCCTTTAGGTCTTATATTGACCTTCTTTTTAACGGACCCCAATTTAAACCTAATTAATAAATTAATTAATGACGTGACATTCATATATTGGTCATCCTATAATTAATCTAAACTAATTTAAAAATTCACCCATTCCCAAATCAAATTGACCCGCCCCAAATCAAATTCCAATTAAAAAGTCCCCACACTTCACGATCATGGCTCGTCTTGCACCGGCCACTTGCGTGTGACAGAAAAATGAGAATTTTACAACTCTGGTAGAAGCATCCGGCGAACATATCATCAAACACTTCACTTTCATTTGGCCATTTCAATTCCATAACCCAAATCTGAAGGAAGAAACCGGCAAACACTGCTTAACTTTTCTGAATTGTTTGGTATATTTTATGTCAAGGTTTATACTGAATTTTTATTGTAGATTAACTTGGTGTTAGTCCTTTTCTTTTAGTGAATTTCCATATTATGGAGGAAGAGTGGAAGCACAATGCGTACCAAAATCTCAGACTATTAGCCATTTTTAATCTATAGCATTTAGTGGTTAAATTGCTTGCAGATTTTGAGTGATTATCGGAGCAAATTGTTAATCAATATTATTTAATTTGCAGCAAAAGTAATATAAATCGCATAATGACAACTCTGATTGATTCATTCTTCGCAGATTTGGAGGAATTAGATGAATTATTCGATAATACACGTAATGTTCACGGAAAATCGTTATTACGATGATTTTTATTTTTGGCTTTTAATTACGATGATATTGATGATCTAGATAATGTTTCGAAGCTGCAAAAATCAAGTAGCTACATTGATATAATGCAGAAAGTTGAAGATGCTATAATTTTCGTGAGAACTCAAACGGGAAAGGACAGATGGGTTAAATAAATTTGGGGCAGGTCGATTTGATTTGGGAATGGGTGGATTTTTAAATTAGTTTAGATTAATTATAGGATGGCCAATATATGAATGCCACGTCATTAATTAATTTATTAATTAGGTTTAAATTGGGGTCCGTTAAAAAGAAGGTTAATATAGGACCTAAAGGTAGATGTTAAGGGTATTTTGAGGTCAATAGGTAGACGGAGGGTAATTTTGTACCATTTTCAATAGTTTAGGGGTATTTTAAGTCCTTTTCAGATATATTTTTTATATGAGCACCGGTCCACATAAAAAGCATAATGTACCACATATTTGATGTTCCTACCTATAACTCAACTAAAAATCAAATCAAAGTCCTATCATATTATGGTTTTCAAGCCTGCTTGAATGACTTTATGACTTATTTTTGTTATTTTAGCTTAAAACAAATGTTTATAAGTATTTCTTTTATTTGGTCCAAACACTATAAAATTACTTTAAAACTATTTTAATTTAAAAATATCTAAAATAAATAAATTCAAACAAGTTATTAATATGTTCAAAATAGCAAAATATCCATCAGGAGTCGCGAGCGTTTCGTCCCATACTTGGGCCTATGGGTGGTAGCCCAAGAAAATAGGGATATGATTTACCAGTCCACTTGCCAACAATTTCATAGGGATTTAGGACCCGTTTGGTCCCAAATATATTTGAGAAAAAAATTGAGAAATGGTGTTTGGATATATAACTTGTCATTAATTGATAAATATATTTGTCAAGTATCCAAGTTTCCAATATTTTAAAAAAAAATAAAAATTTGGGCTAAGTTATAGTATTTGAGAATATTTTTTTAAAAAAAAAATTACTCCGAACTTTTATATTTTATAAAAAATACTCATCATTTGTTAATTTCAACTAACATTATTTACCAAATTACTATATTAACAACTAATAACTAATCATCTTTGCTATCTATACAGAGCATGACAAAAAAAGAACATTTTGTTTTTAATGGGTAAAAATTTATCATGAATCAATGACAAGTTTGAGTGTGCGATTAATGTATTGCTCTTGTCCATATTGGTTTTTTTTTGTTGTTGATTGTTATTAATTATGTTATAAGGTTATTTTTTGACGGAACATGTTCATTATAAAACGACAATACAAACTTAAAGATATTTTTAATATTTTTTAGAACTTATGAGTATAAATCATATTTTTTGAATGGTCAAATATTTCTTCCAAAATTTATGACCAAACATATGATGATTTCAACCAAAAAAGATTTCCAAGAATATTTTAAAATTTGGGCCAAACACTAGCTTAATTTGTACCTTTTTTTAAAAAAAAAGTTCAACTACTACCCGCCCTCCGCTTATTCTTCAAAATCTTTGTTCGGTATAAAGTAACAGAGATTTTATGTCTCTTATTATATTGTATGTAAAATCCCCATAAAGGTTTATTTATTTTTGGGTTGATTTTAGATTAAAAATATATAATTTAGATTAAGGTGCTATGAGCCAAATAAAATAAAGGTACCATAAGTGAGACATCAAGCCAAAATAGGTACTATGAGTGAAAGGCCAAGTCAAAATCAAACTTCACTCACTCAAGGTACCATGAGTGGAACTCCCCCTCAAACTCCAATTTGAGACAAAAATATCTAAAGTTTGGCCTCGTCATCAAGGCTATAAGTTTATACAAAAATGTGTTTTTGGCAAGACTATATATTGATGCCTTGCCACAATTTCAGTAAAAAAAAAAAATGTCCCGTGTTTTTCCTTGTCAGGTTCATAAGTTAAAGTAAAAAATGTTTGAAGTTGATCTTGACAAATCATACCAAATTTAGATTAAAATGTCTGATATCTAGGGTTCGCAAGACCACATTTTAGTCAAAAAAATCTAAAAGCAACACACAAATTTTCAACTTCTACATAAAGTTTGCGATTTTTTTTTTGACTTTTGGTATAAATTAAACGATAGTCACAAAATTTAACAGAAGGATTGACCACTGTGCAAACGATAGTAGTTTCTTTTCTAACAATTACTCTAAATATGATTTTTGATGAATACAATTAGATAAATATCATATAAATATATATTCATTAAGGGTGGAATGCTTTATCTTTACACCATAGGACTTAACAACAAAAGTAACCTTTCATTTTAAGTCAAAGGGAAAATACACCTCCTTTCAAAAGGGACTCAACAATAAATTTGCAAGCATGTCAATTAATAAGAAGAAAGCAACATGCATACTCGTTAAGAAAACTTGTAAAATACGGCAGTTTCTCCCTACCAATTGCCAATGGTTTAGGATCACACCGACCATATCCAAACAGCCAAACTCACATTAATGGCGCGGCCAAACACTTTCACAAATTTAAGTAACCTTTCACCTAAAGCCACCCAACCAACATAAGTATCTATAATTTCTACCACATACAATCACTGGCTTTAAAAAAAATACGTTTATATATATTTCTCGGTCATTATTATATATTAACTAATCAATAAAATTTTTTATTGATACTAATTTAAGTTTAAATAAAACTCTGTGTATATGCCTCTCTAAGTTTGAAATTTGATCGTTATGTGACGTATGTTCAAGATGAATTTGGCTTCATAATACAAACAAATACCTACTACATGCACGTGCTCATGGCATGATCCGTTGCATATGGAACTGTGATAGCGTTGCGTTACAGTGACAAAATTAGGTTGCATGGATTTTGCCGTTTGGGTTTATTAGTGGTACTAATTACAAGTTGACTAAAACATTATATNAATGTTTAATTTTTTTTATGAAAATTAACAGGCACATGTCTATTTTTTTAAAATTTTTGTTAATTTTTAATTTTTTTAACTAAAATTAATTGACACGTGTCGATTTAAAATAAGAAGTTGCATTTGAAAAATATATATAAAATAAAGAAATCATAAAAATAGTATTTCGTGTTAAAATGGAACAAAAAAAATGGAGTTCAAGGATTAAAATGGAACAAGGCTAAGTTGGAGTGTCAAAATGAAAAATAGGGCCAAGTTTGAGGGGCTGTGTATGTGTTTGGCCTATGAACAAATACCTACTACATGCACGTGCTTATGGCATGATCCGTTGCATATGGAACTGTGATAGCGTTGCGTTACAGTGAGAAAATTAGGTTGCATGGATTTTGCCGTTTGGGTTTATTAGTGGTACTAATTACAAGTTGACTAAAACATTATATTAGTACAATTAATAAAATTAGAAGTGTTTTAATGTGACAGCAAATGACTTTTTGCGTGGATAAAATTGTATATGGCATCACATCAATTGGGCCCTAGATGAGTTAATCTCATCACTACAAGAATTAACCATCACTATCATGCTTAATTAGTACTTATTATTTTGTTGTTTTGGAACTTATCTAAAATTTAAGGTTCTATATTTATATGCCATACATATATAACATGGATGCTTCCACTATAATGGAAATGCACGAATATGTAATATATATATAAAATTTTGTCTACTTTTTCAACATAAAAACTTTGTCAAACATCATCAATTTGATAATGTCCCATGTTAATAAACTTTGAAGTTCAAGATTTAATGACAACCTTCTTATTCATTAATCAATTTAGCGTTTAGGCAAAATTATTTTGTAAACCCAAAGCTTGCTTATTGTTATTTTATCTAATAACCTTTTTTTTTTCTTAGTGAAAGTGAGAAGCAATTCAAATAAAAATAATGTCAATTAAATTTAATTATTTTTATACATAATTAACTACATAAATATGTTCAAAAGGGTACCATTATCTTTTAAATTGATACATTTCATTCATTAATATATTATGAAAATATACCTGATGAGAATAAAATATATTTTCATTACTTGAATTTCAACTTTTTTAAACCATGCAAAATTAATATCATACTAACAGAAATAAACAAAAGAAGAAAGAAAGATCAAAAAAACATTTACAACCCAATACTTTTTACGTGATCTAATTTATAAAATATAGTATATTATTTTCAATCACATTTGATAAATTAGCATATACCGATGCCTAACTTTCTTAGAAAAACAAAAACTCAAAGAAAATAGTGCATGTGGGCTATTTTATTATATATTTCGAGTTTAGTGAATTTCGACCCCTCCAATTTATAACTTTCGAATTTTCCGCCCTCCAATTCTCCATCAAACAATAACATCATTACATTACCCTTGTTTCTCCGCTGAGAAGCTCTTCTT
The DNA here is from genome assembly GCF_019186545.1 of Solanum stenotomum. Classification (NCBI taxonomy): domain Eukaryota; kingdom Viridiplantae; phylum Streptophyta; class Magnoliopsida; order Solanales; family Solanaceae; genus Solanum; species Solanum stenotomum. The sequence continues at coordinate 3,682,089 of NC_064289.1, forward strand.
CTCTCTCTACCCCTCTCTTACAGTTCTCTCTCTCTATCTCTTCTCTCGATCTTTACGGCTTCAATATCTCTACCTTTTGATCTTCAAAAGCCTGGGTTTTTGTTGACTTGCTTTCACCATTTCGCTACAAACCCTCCCCTCTCGATTCACTTTAGGGCTTACAGATCTGTTTTTCGTTCAATATGTTTTGGAAGCTCACGCATCTGTCCTGTTCGCCGGTAAGTACTGGATATGGATTTATCTAGCTCTAATGCTTTCCTTGTTGTATTTCAATTATACGAACAAATTTGCTTCTGGAGATTTGAATTTTTTAAGCATTTTATCAGTATTTTTTCCCCAATTTGTGTTGGATTCGTGTGTTACTTGTGTTCGAGTTTAACTTTCGTGCTCTGTGCTCATTTATGACTGGGAGAAATCTGGTGTAAAAAATTGTGGTTTACTTCTCAGTTTTGTTTAATTCTGTGTTGTTATTACTGTAGCTTCACTTAACTTGGTTGAGTAATTTGTTTTCCTTTTCCGTAACTTCTAATATAATTGAAGTGATGATATTTTTTTGTTAAGCAATATTTGATGGTTGAATCAAGTTTGTTAGAAAATGCTGTGGGATTCGTAAGAGAATGGTTTCATGAAGCGAATTCAAGATCATTACGTTCAAATCCTAATATAGGAATCAATTAGAACTGTTTTGTTGTGTATGTTTATTAGATAAATTCCAATATTCTATTTCTTCTATTTAGAATGTACAGCATTGATGAGGGTCTATATTATTAGTAAGGTGTTTGGATATGGAGTATTCTCAGAATTGTTAATTCTTGATCGCACCGGTAATTGTCACCTGCTCAGCAGATTCTCTCGTTATGCAACTTTCAAATATGCGATGATCTTTGAGAGGGCACATCATTTTATAGCCCTTTTTATTGTATTATATGGAAAGTTGCGTTATTCTTCTCAATGTTGGGCCATTTATTTTGAGGCAAAATGTCTGTTCATCTTTTTTGTTGTTAAATTAACTGCAATATTTATTCATTATGTTTACTGATAAAAAAGTGCAATCTTTATTTCGTGGCTCTGAGCTTTGATTATCATTCAAACTTGATGTTCTAACTGTTAAAATATATTGCCGTGTACATTAGGTTGAAGAAGTGTTAGACAAGGAAAACTTCACATTGGAAGAGCTTCTTGATGAAGAAGAGATAATCCAAGAATGCAAAGCTTTGAATAGCCGCTTGATAAATTTGTAAACTTCCTCGCAGCTTTAGCTTATTATTTTAAAATCTGCAGTGCAGTTGATGGTTTCAGTTTGATAATTAATTGACATACTGTTTCCAGGGATGTAATTAATATCCTTACTAAATATTAGTTCCATTAATAATTTCGAAGTTCATTGAGAGACTACGATTTTGTGGTTTCAGTTTGAGAGATAGAGCTCAGGTTGAGCAGTTGCTGCGATACATTGTTGAAGTGCCTTCTGAGGATGCCGATAGCAAATGGAAGTTTAAGTAAGTTATGACATAACCAAGCTTCAATTATCATGTCATTATTTATTAAATGTACACGTTCATCCAATATTTGAAAATCTGGAAGTACTTCTGAATGCTGTTTCATGCTGTAGGTTTCCTTTCATCGCCTGTGAGATATTCACTTGTGAAATTGATGTCATCCTTAAGACCTTAGTGGACGATGAAGAGGTACTGTACTTGCAAGATGTAATTTTATGCACAAAAGATACAGTTGTTCTGCTCTGATAATTTGGTCATTTTTCTATTGTGGTGCAGCTAATGGATTTGCTCTTTTCGTTCTTGGAGACCGATCGTCCTCATTGTGCGTTGCTTGCTGGGTATTTTAGTAAGGTATACTTTGATTCATCTCCATCTGCCGTGTATGAAAAAATTCCTTTGTGCTATGTTGTTGAAATGTCATTTGGTTGATATTTTACATGGGTTTGATGCACACAGGTTGTGGTGTGCCTCATGTTGCGGAAGACTATTCCACTTATGAATTATGTCCAGGTTGGCATGATAAATTCTATGTATTTGGTACTTTGTACAGGCAATTTATATTTGTAGTGATCATGTTTAGCTTCTTTTTTCCTATGCAAATGCATGATGTGCTTGCTAAGATATGTTTTATCTGGTTAAAGACATATATGCTAGTAGAAGGATAAGTCAAGGTGTGCGAAAGCAAAAAAAAATAGAAACTAACTTTGTTTGGGAATTGAGGCATATGTAATTGATTGATTTTTCCGGCTAAGAAACAAAAGAAAATATTGTTTGCCAATTGAAGATTATGCATGTAGAATCTTTAACAAACTCTAGGAGCAACGTTAAAGAAGTTTGACTAGTATGATGTGATGAGCTAGTTCTATTTCTATCACATAAAGATGAATATTATATAGTTAGGCAGTAGTTCAAAAAGAAGGCTGGGGGATTGGTTTACTTGTTACATCTACATGGATCTTATGCCAAACATAACCTGACTGTCTATGAGACATTTTCTTCCTGATGATGAAGGTTAACTAAATAGTGTGATGTTAACTTGTAGAATCTTTAACAAACTCTAGGGGCAATGTTAAAGAAGTTTGACTAGTATGATGTGATGAGCTAGTTTTATTTCTATCACATTAAGATTAAGATTATATAGTTAGGCAGCAGTTCAAAAAGAAGGCTGGGGGATTGGTTTACTCGTTACATCTACATGGATCTTATGTCAAACATAACCTGACTGTCTATGAGACATGTTCTTCCTGATGATGAAGGTTAACTAAATAGCGTGATGTGAACTTATAAACACAATGTCATTCTTCATGTTATTTTCATGTTTGAAGCAACTTTATTTTTAGTGGTAACCATTGCATCTCCTTGATGCCTTTCTAATATGATTCAATTACTTCACTAAAAAAATTGTGGTGACTTCAATGTTTACTCAACTATTTACGTTACAACTTACAACTATAGATGGAGCCCCTCTTGGAATAAATTTTGCTTCAAGCCTCTTGATTATGTGAGGTATATTGGAGAAATGCTGACATAGAAATGAAGTTGATTTTATGTAGAGCACAGCTTTATGACACAGAGATTCTAGGTGTTTATTCTTTTTTTCCTCTTCCCCCTTCTAATAATCTGTATTTACATTGTTTCTTTTTGGTTGCAGACCCATCATGATGTTTTCCGCCAGATGGTGGATTTGATTGGTATTACATCCATAATGGAGGTTTGTAGCCTGGTTTTCCATTTTACCATTGACTACTATCTTTTTTATTTATGCTTCATTATTTGAAAATAGATTGAGAATTACTTAGCAAGAAAAAACATTTTTCTCTGATGAGCTTTTTCTTATAGGTTTTGGTGCGACTTGTAGGCGCTGATATTTACCCGAACACTAAGGATGTCATGCAATGGCTGGCTGACAGCAATTTATTAGAAATGATTGTGGATAAATTGAGCCCCTCTGTAAGTCCAAAATAGATAATGTTTTTTTTGCTTTGGTTATAGTGATATATAATATACTATGATTGAAATTACATAGATTGTCTATATATTGGGCATGTGGACTGTGGTGCATTAAGTACCTACGATTTTTCTGACATGATTCTGTCATTTTATTTTATCATTTGTTGTCTCCCTGTTTAATGTTATTTGTTGACAGTTTGCTAGTGATCTATTACTGCTCGATTTACTGGTTTAAATGCTGGTTTGTTGCTTACTGAACAGTAAACAAAGCGTGCAATGACTTCCTTGACTTGGGAGCAGCAGGAGCGGTGATGTGCTTATATAGTTGATAGGAATTTTCTACTTTTAAGGCGCTAAGTTAAACGACATTCCATCCGATTTCAGGAGATAGGACATACTACTATAGTTGATAGGAATTACCAATGCCGGAGGCACTTAAATTAGATACAAAACCCTCTCAATTTTTTAGTTGCATGTTCCTTTAAGCTACACTGTAGATCATTGGAACTGGCTTTATTTCTGCCATCCTTTTCTTAATGATTGCGGATCATAGTCCTGATGTCAGGATGGCTAAATGCGATTGAATGATCTAGTCTTCTACTAAGTTGCTTTTGGCACACTTAGCGTAGAACATTTTTGATGTTGTGTTCTATTGTCCAGAGTTCTCCAGAAGTACATGCTAATGCAGCAGAGACTCTATGTACAATAACCCTAAACGCACCATCTCCTCTTGCTACTAAGCTATCCAGCCCAAGGTTTGTGGAACTTCCCTTGATATTTCCCTTAAAAGTTAGTTTTTTAATACTGCTGCTGATAGTAAATTATCATTTTTATTTCTACTGAGAATGAAATATCATCTGCACTTGTGCCAAGTAATTTATAACTGATAAGTTCTACAACTTTCTTTGGGTGTAGTTTTGTAGCAAGGATATTCAGTCATGCCCTTGAAGACTCACACTCAAAGTCCGCCCTTGTCCATTCATTATCTGTATGCATATCTTTGCTGGATCCTAAAAGATCAATTCCATCTCCCATGATGTATTCTTACCGCTGCCAGCATGTTTATGAGTCATCTGTGTGTGTCAATCCTGAGACTATAAGTGCAATGCTGCCCAATTTCGGTAACTTTCTTGTTTAGAAATATGTACACATATTTGAATTGCTGCATACTTGTTCAAATGACTTTCTACCCTTTGGAAATTATATTAAAATTGTGTAGAAAGTGTGGGTAGTAACTAGTAAGGAAGTACGAACGCACAGAGCCATCAGATAACAGGCCCCAGAAGAAACATAATGCTAATATTAGTGATTTTTGCTGATGATTTTTCTGTCCCATCTCTCATTATGAAAGTTAATATATGTCATATTTGACACAGGCAACTTGCTAAAGCTGTTGAATGTATCATCTGATGACAAGATTCTGCCTACAACATATGGTGAACTCAGGCCGCCTCTAGGGAAACATCGACTGAAGGTTTGCTTATTTGCATCTTAGAGAAAAAGAGTTAATCGTTTTTGTATATCCATACCCAACTTTATAGCAATCCCTGAGAAGGATATGCCAAGCTAGAAGTTCCATTGCTGTGGCGTTAGTTAATAGTTTTCAAGGATCAACTGTTCTTATGTGTTGCAAGCAGTTGTAAAGTCCACTTGTGAAACTTGGTGGATTTGTTGTCATGTATTTGCCAACTACTAATCTTTGGCTAGTAGCTGAGAAAAGCATACTGACATGAAATCACATGTAATGCCTGTCTGCATCCACGAGGACTGTATTTATTGGGTTGATAATCTCGGCTGATTCTTCTTTTGTTTGTATCTTAGACCGGTTTTCTTCTTTATTGTAGATTGTGGAATTCATTTCTGTGCTGCTAAAAACTGGCAATGAAGTTGCAGAGGATGAATTGATCAGCTCTGGGACAATTGAGAGAGTCCTGGATCTCTTTTTTGAGTAAGATTCTGCCTATGCTCCTGTACTCTCGAACACGGTGTACAAAAGTGATTGATCTTGCACTGTTCACTTTCTTACTTGTTTCTTGTTTGATGTTCTAACAAGTTGGATAATTGCTGTATAGGTACGCATTTAACAATGCATTGCATCATCACGTAGAGAGTATAATAAACTCATGCTTGGAAAGCAGAAACAGTGTCCTGGTCGATCATCTTTTTGAAGACTGTAATTTGGTTGGAAAAATTCTTCAAACGGATAAACAGCCCACAGTTTCTGGCAGTGAAAGTCAGGTTGATTTTAGCGAAGTAACTGATTTCCTTCTCTTTGATGTTTATAGGTCTTGCAAATTTATGTCCTCTTGTTCTTTTATTGTTGTCTCTACTTTTTCTATGGAATATGAATATATTCAATAATAACCTTGTATTCTCATTGCAAATAATGATTTAAAATATTTAATTGTGCTTTTCAATTGATGCAGCCCACTTTTCCTGCTACTGGTAAACAAGCACCCCGACTTGGTAACATAGGGCATCTAACACGGATTGCTAACAAACTTGTACAGTTGGGAAGCGATGACAATCGCATTCGAGGACATCTAGAGGTGAGTGCTACGGTGATAGCCTTAAAATTTGTTACTTATAGGTTTCATGGAAGTTTGATACTGAAGATTTCCAAATCTAATTGCCAAAAGGTCCTGAGGCTTAACTGTTAGAACTTACTATGTATATCTAAGCAGTTATTTTCTCAAGAGAGCTCCATGATGGATGCGGACAAATAATTCTGAACATACTATTCCCCAAAGTAGAAAAAAATATATAAGATTGAAGCTTGGTTTGTATTTGCGTTCTTGGGGAGGACGCAGTTCCATGGATTTTTACTATTTATGATTATAAATAAGGTTTTATTTAAGCAACAACAACAACAACATATTGAGTATAATCCCACAAAGTGGGGTCGGGGGAGGGTAAAGTACCTTACCCCTACCTCAGAGGTAGAGGTAGAAAGGCTGTTTCCTATGGTTTTATCAAGCATTTATTTTTTCTTCAAGAGTTGATATTCATTTTGTTAAACTAAAATCCACCCTCATTTTATTTTAATGGCTATATATTTTGAGTTGAGGGTCTATCGGAAACAACCTCTCTACCTTCATAAGGTAGGGGTAAGGCTGCGTACACACCACCCTCCCCAGACCCCACTTGTGCGTACACACCATTACTTTTCTCACTTTCTGTCGCTATTGTTGGCTTTTGATTATAATTGTGTAGCTGGGGTTGGCGCAAGATGGTTTTACATAGTATTCCCTTCAATTACTTTTATCTGGCATATGATTTTGTGCACAAGTTTCAGCTGCGCTTCTGCTAATGGGTTCTCTTTACTCCAGAAAAATATGGAATGGAGTGATTGGCACACTACTGTCTTACAGGAGCGTAATACACTTGAAAATGTCTATCGATGGGCTTGTGGGTATGCTTCTGCGTCTTCTGATTTAACTTGAACTTTTTGGGATGTTAGATTTTGATTTCTGTAATATGAGGTAGACCGTAACAAAATTTTGTTTGGATGAAGCAATAACTTGGGAAACGTACCTGGCATATTTTCATAAATATTATCACTGCCTCTAATAGTGGAAGTACATAATTTAGAAGAATAAATGAAGAGATGTTCAGGGTATGAGAGAACAAAGATATTGAAAGTAAGCAACTACTTTTAAAAGTTCTCCCATATTATTTCTCTTTAGACAGTAGACATACTGTTTGTGTCATAACAAGCACTCTCTTTGTAGTTCAATGTTTGAATTTTCAAATATTAGGAGGGATTTAGAAAAATAGGTCAGATAAGAAATGGCTGGGTTAAGGTTGAATAAAGGGGATAAAGATGTGCTTTGTTGGTCTCAAACTGACATGAATTGTCCTTTTATAAGCTGTAGTACTGCGTAGATCTCTTACAAAATGGGCTAGTGGATTTCAACTGAATTTCTTAAAATCAAGAAGTGAAGAACCTTCGGAAATATACTTATAAAGTGATTGTAAGATGAGCTTATGTTTTTTCACCTCCTCTCGTAGTCTTCCTTGGTTCCTGCAGCAAGTACAATAACAACTATGCCTCAATCCCTAGCTAGCTGGGGACGGTTAGCTGTGTGAATCCTTCATAGCATAAATGCTCTAAGGGTTCTCTAATAATACATACTCCAATGGTTATATCTCTAATATACTAAAGAGTTTTCTAGTTCGTGTCACCTATATATGGATTTTCAACTTTCTTTTTTGTGTATAAGCAGCCGGCCAACTGCATTACTAGATAGGACAAGAGACAGCGACGAGGAAGATGTTCATAACAGAGATTATGATGTAGCAGCTTTAGCAAATAATCTGAGCCAGGCATTCCAGTACACCATATATGATAATAATGGCGCTGAAGAGGTAAGCGTTGTATACCTTCTAGTTTGAGGATTGAGGGGTGTTGTTGTCTGTTGGTAGAGGAGGGCAAAAGGAATCCATGATCTCAGGGACAGTGCTCTGCATCCCCAACTCAGCTTGTGGGCTGTGGATTGGGATTTAGTCTAGCTTTTGATTCCTTTGTGGTTTTTCTTGCATGTTAACAGGGTCATGGAGCTCTTGATCGAGATGATGAGGTAATAATGTTTTCCTTAGTTAACTTGTCTTCTTTTTTGATATGAAATGGAATAGTTAGATAACATGGCGAACTGAAGACGGACTTGTGTGATATTCACTTATCTATTTTTCTGTATCATATGCCTTAGTGTTCATCACAATGCTACATTCATGTTACTGTAGGATGTATACTTTGATGATGAGTCTGCTGAAGTTGTCCTGAGGTTGGGAGATGAGCAAGGGAGGTGAGTTCTAGCTGTCCTGGCTACAAAGTTATTATCATCTGTCAGTTTCTTGGCATCTGGTATTATCTGCACTTTTTATCATGTATAACAGTTTTTTTTTAAAAAACTTTTGCAGCAATTTGTTCACAAATTCGGATTGGTTTGCTTTTCGAGATGATAGAACTGGAGATGATTCCAAGAGTACCTCACCTACTGAAGTGATGGAAGACATTAACCTTAATGGAACAACAAATGGTGGTAATAGCAATAGTGATGATGAGGTAGTAGTTGGAGAGCAGGAGGAATTGACTGAGAGAAAATCAGATGTAATGCCCAGTTCTAGTTCAGATGCTTTTAATGGAGTTGGTGGAGTCGATTCTGCTAATGGTGGAGACTTCAATCAACAAAAAGATAAAGCAGATGAGTCGGGTGATGGGGGTTTCTTCCATTTTGAGAAGTCAGACAGTGATGACCCGTTTGGAGACAGGCCTATACCTGAATGGGTTGCATGGGGAAATGGCTCAGTTGGTGGATCCGTGAATCCCTTTGAAGATAATGGTGACTGTAGTGGAAATCTTGCAAATTCAGGGGAGGCAGTAACTCCCTCGATTAGTTCCACTTCTTGCAGTGGTGGAGAGTCTATTCCAAATGGCGTATCTACATCTCCTGATTCTAGTAAAAGTTCATTGGGATCTGATTCTAGTAAAAAAGCAGCATCCCCTGTGCCTTCTTTGTTTGAAGAGGATGTTGAATTTGTTGGTGTAGAATTAGAGGGTACTGAAAAGGCAATGGAACATGCTCTTAAGGAGGGGATTGTTGGGGAAGCGGCTCCATTGAAAAGGAGCTTAGTTCCTAAGATGCCAGAAAAGGATAATACAGATGAGGGAGGGTCAGGAGTGAAAGAATTCAATGAGTCTAACTTTTGGAGAGTTGACCAAGAAGTCATAGTACAGGAATAACTGGGGAATTCAGTTGACCTTTATCTGAATTTAGAAACACAGCTGATACGCAGGGTGCTCATTTTCAGTTTGGTGAGACTATACAGGTGTACAGTGTACTTTGTGTTTCAATTGGGATCGACACAAGGATAACAAATATTGGTTGTTACTGATTTTTTATTGTTCCACTCTGTCCAGGTTTCCTTTTCATTAGTGAAAATTTTGGTTTCTCAATTCTCAATATGGCATATTCATTCGAATTTTGGAGTCTTGTAGTAGTTGTATGGATTCTGGAGTTATTTCAATTATCAATAACACTCTTTCTTTGCTAACTATCCAGTTAAAGGCACATTTGTGGGATGCTGATTGAAACAACCATCGTCCTGCTTGTCTGTCTCATGCTATGATTGGAATTTGGATGAAATTGTTCTATCTTCGGCGTGGGGGTTTCGATTGAATAGAGTCAAGGTAATTATATATAAAACCTGCCAGAATAGTTCATAGTTCTAGCAATTGGGTTAAATGTAGTAGGATGACGAGGTCTAAATGATACACTTTTGGAAATGTAAAATTTATTTTCAAGAAGTTGTGAATCAAAATTTTGATTTGAAGTTAAAAACTTGTGTTAAACTTGCATACTTCAAATCAAGTCGTTCTTATAACTGTTTTGTCTAAAGGTGATATGTAAGCCAATTCATTCATAGGGACGGGATAAGGGCTAAAGAAAGAATCATAGATCAAGTTCTCAGCCGGAACTTTTAAATCACAGGTTGAGATTGTAACTTAATTTAAATACATTAATTTCAGGTCGGCTTAATCGAAAGTAGTAGCTCGAATTCTTATTGTCTTTTAGTCTGAAGTAGCATCATCAAGAATATCTTACCTCGGAGCTATGAAAGTGAAGAGTTCAAATATGCGTATAGGTATCGGGTAACCCCTCTTTCGGGCTACAGACGATTCCGGACATCCCCGAATGTACTCTTAAACTACTAAGACAAATTCTCTCCCCCCTCAAATATTTTGAAAAAAAGGGTAGTGTGTGTAAGTATATTAATTTTACTTAAATACTCAAATTATGATATGTTTCAAATAAATATATAAGCACATAATAACGTTTTTTATTTAATATTTTTGAGTCATATTGAACTTTCTTGTGTGTTCACAAACTAATATATAAATAAGTTAATCACATAAAATATATTTCTTTTTATAATTATGCACATCATCAGTTATCATCAATTGAAATATGTCTGAGGTTTTATGACTTATTAAATCTAATACATGTAACTAAATGCGCCTTTTCAAAATTTTGAGTCTCAAGTGTTTAACAAAAACACTATTTACTTAACTTGAACTAAATATTCTGTCCTTTTCTTTGAAGGACAATAACGTAATTACCTGTTACGAGTAACCACGGTAAAAATACTAGAATTTTACCATTCTATGGGTAAAGAGATATATACGTATATATCGCGAGTTGAGACCACAATATCTCGGGAGAAATGGGTTAACTTTATCCAAAAAAGATTTTTTTAAAAAAAGAATAATTAGAGTCTAGAGACGTACACGTCTAATTGTGTTGCCGTTTATGCCCCAAAATAGGGTGGGGGTGGGGTCCGCCACACGAATTGAATTGTCACCAAATCTATGTCGTTTAGTGGTCCCTATCTTAAATAACAAAAAATTTAGATAACGACTATTTTTAGCTCAAATAAAATTATTTTCGATTTTTTTAAAAAAAATATTACTAGTATATACATAAAATATAAATAATTTATATCTTAAGTATGTTAGACATCAATTAGAATAGAGTTCACTTATATATTTTTAACAAATATTTTGTAAGAAAACATATGTTTTTGTAATGAATACACGTACGTCTATTATTTGACGTAATTTGATTTAAGATTTTAGTAGAAAGAATTTTCTGAATAGTTTTTGCATATGCAAACAAATGTTTCTTATAACAACTTGGCCCTCATGTGGCTTAAGGAGACAAAACATGTATAATTTTGATTCAACGACAAAATGGTAAAATAAGTCATAGTTTTGGAAACACAATGCTATTGTTTTGAGCTGAATTTGATGAAACAAAATTAAAGCAGAACATGACTACATGAGGAGTTTGATCATTCAACGTGTTTGTAGGATCTCATTGAAAAACCCCAAAAAAATAAATTTAAATATTGGGATGATCAAAATTGTTGCCTTATATTATGGTCTTCTGTTCCCAATCCATTGACCCAAGTTTGCCCCTAAGATTAGCTATTTAGTTTAAAGAAATAATCACACATTAATATTTATAGAATTAAATTATAAATATGTGTAACATCTGCGTGTAATATTCTAATAATCTCTTCAAATTTAATTTATACAATTAAATTAGGTATATTATTATTGTTGTTGTTGTAATCAACAGAGTGACCTTTTTATGAATTAGTCTAGTAAGTCCTACTACTATTTCCATTTTAAAATAGTAGTCACATATCGTTTCTTGAAGTTGATTAGATTAATTTTCGTATCTTAATTGAATTGATTGAATGTTTTTAAAGTTAACATTTTAATATTCAAAAACTACATTAAAAAAAATATAAGTTGCAACTCTTATATATCAACATTATGAAAAAAATATTAATTAAAATTGAAGCGACTTAACTCTAAAAATTAACAATGATAAAATTTTGGAACGAAAGAAATAGTTATGATCACATTTTTCAGTTGTCTGCTGATGTATTTGTTTACAATGTTTATTTATTTGGGGCAAAGGTTGTTTCATTTCTACAAAAACAAGGGGATCCTATATATGCTGAGTCGACAACATCATGTTCAAGCTTATGGGATTCAAATTATTAACCAATAAATGATGCATTATTTCATAAACTTAATTATTAAGAGTACTGCACGATGAGCTGCATTTTCAGAGGATAAACTAATAGTGTTAGTAAGTAGTTTTAGTCAAATAAGCTATTAATGGGTATAGATTAGCCAACTTTTCTTAGAATTAATTAATGTATAAAGTTACAGATTTAATAGGTACATAATAAATTTGATCTTATAATATAACTCTTTTTCGAATAAAGTATAGCAAAAGCTTAATGAACCGAAATAGGCAATCCTTCATTGTCCAACACCCTCACGTGTGCACCTGCAATGCAATCGTCAGGTTGTTTGTTTTAGATAAAGTACTTATGCTGATGAGACGAAACCAAAGCCTGTCCTCACCTTTCTGTTGCTTCTTCATCGGGATCTGTTCCAGTTAAACACTATACGCGTAAATAAGATTAAGCCATGTGTTTTTTTTATGAATCGGAGAAACAAAGAGGTGAATCATAATACTCTGAAAATACAGAATCCCAGTGTCTGTATTCTAATTTAAACTTCGTAAGCAGAAGACGAGAGTATTGATGTGGAAGAAATACATAAAACAAATTCACACATGAATAAAGTTGATGTGTTTTACCACTAACATGTGGTTACATCTTAGCAAAATATGGTAAACAGAACGATCACTACATTATTTCCAACATAAAGAAAACTGAAACATCCTCAAAACAGATCCAAGTTCTACTACTAGTGCCCTTTCAAATTACATAAAGCAGTCTATGATTTCTTAGGAACTCAGAGGCAGATACTTATTCATTACGTAGACAAGAAACGATAATTTAATTCGAAAATGCTAAAGGATCCATCCTGCCTGGTTTGAAGAATCTAGACAACATTGAGGATTGGCAGGTCAGTGAGCCATTTCCTGAAATATAAGATTTTAAGCATTAATCACAATGTGCCAATTCCCTTAGTATGAACGTCATAGAACAAATGCACAATATATGTCTTAACAATTATTCTCAAAATCTTCGTACAAAGACAACAGTCGCATGAGGAAGTATTCAGTTACTAACAATTACCTTGTAGCATTGTTGCCAGATTTCTTCAAAATTGTCAGTCTTTTTGCAGTCTTGATGAAGTCACTGCATTAGAAATCCAAGGAGAACATTGATAAGAACGTTTTACTAGAAAAATATCTTGACATGAATGAATTCAAGAATAGGAAGTACTGGAAGTAATAAATACACCTGAATGGTTCATCTCCAATTTGTTTAGATGCACCTGTTGCATCTAGATAGAGCACATGGGTCACCATATCTAAACTTTCCATCTCAAACATGTCTGAGAGTCTTTTATACAGCTCTGCATATGATCCTAGAACTGAGAGATCAAGAGTACGTCCTACATCCTCTGAATCTAGGAATACTTTGCAGTGATCAGTACTCGTGCCAAGTTCAGCTGCGTGATAACCTTTATTCCAAAGAAATGTAGTGCTTGATAGACTTTCTGAAAGGCATTTCCAGCCTTGAGAAATTCTTTCAGTTTTCAATTGTGCCCAATCGGAGTCTCTTTCTGCTTGGACTTGTGGAGGAGCATGAGTAGAGAGGACACTTGACATTTGCTGCTCAGTGAGAATTGGTTGGCCAAAGAGTAAAAACCGAGGTGTCTTCACATTATCAGCTTCCTCCATCTCACTAGAGGTACCCATGGTAAGCAAGCAAGATACAATTTCATTGCTCTCTTTTTGGACCTTACTTGTGCCAATAGGAATTTCAGAATCAGCATCAACTGGTTGGGAAGCGGGTGGTTGTAGCACACCTAACTGCAACTTTTCGCTACGGTGGAGATTTAATAAAGGTACTCCAAATTGAACATGCCTGGCTCCCTGTATGCCTGCAGTACTGTTGTCAGATGGATAACAAAAAGGACTGCTAGACCTGAGGGGGTTGCCTGAAAATGAAGGTAATGGAAATTGGCGGTCAAGTGCAAACTCTTGTGGCAAACACAACCTTTTCCTTGGTGGTGAGAAGTGTGACAAGTTAATGTCGGGCATATTAGAGACCAATTCGACAAGCCATGGGTTTACAGATTTTACATTCTGCAATAAATCTGGTTCAGCCCATGTCACCTGCAGTATATCACAGAGAGAAGTTTATAAACAAAACTACAACTAAATGTTACCACTGGAGACACTTTAATAGTACTGCACAGCATAAAGATCGATCTTAGTATTGGTTTCTCAATTATTCGAATATCCCGTTGCTAAATAGGAAAGAAATTAAAAGCAAATGAATGTAAATAACACAATATGTCTTTACTAAGTTAAGTACCATAGTTAATAGATACTAAATAAAGGGTTAGAATACACATTAGTTAGGCAGCATTAAGCGAAAAATGTCATGCGTTTGATGTAAACACCGTATGCAAGTCAATTCTTTTTTGTCCAAGAGCTATTTCAGCTGGAAAATTGACATTGATAAGCAGTTATACATTGGTCCATACAGAAAACTGAAAGTGGCTGCATTACCTGAAGAAGCCGCCACGGTGAATGAGGCCAGCGGATGGGGTCAGCAAGCTGAACCGAAGATATACTTCCCATGAACCAGCTGATCCGAGAAGAATCCTCAGTTTCAAAAGCCATTTTGAACCTCATCCCTGAGCACCATTGGACACTCATTGCAGCATGCACAGAAGAGGCCCTAACACAAAATTCTGGAGTGCTTGCACCAGGGTAGTAAACAATTTCAAAAGGTTGGCCACTAGCAGCGAGATATGAAGCCCTAACAACTTCATCAGGGCTCACTTTTCCCTTACCTCTAAATCTCCCACCATAAGAAATCAGATTTTCATTACTACAACTTCTAATCATACTGTTCTCGTCTTCCGTCAAAAATCCACCATAACTACCAGTAGTTGAGTTCCACCCTAATTGTGTTTCCGGCCCACCAATACCACCCCGCTTTACCCGGCGAATTCCAACACAAACCTCATCATTTTCTGCCTTGAGGAACACAACAGAGTCCCCTGCAACCAGCTTCTTCTTATTGACAAATGCACTCCAACCACTAGTCAACAAATGCCTCCTTGGCGTGCCCCTATAAATGTGCCTAAAATTCCAGGTTTCACCATGAACATCCTTTGCCTTTACTACTTGGACAGGCGGATCAGCTTTGAGATCCAATTTGGGGAAAATTGTCTCTGCACAATACCTCGGAGCTGAAAAACCACCCCCATTATTCGCATCTGATTGAGTCAATGTCTTAGCAAAGAAAGTAGGCTTCTCAGTTTTTTCAACCACACTGTCATCTTCAAAGTCTTCAACCGGAATAAGCCTAATTTTCGCATAAACTTCATCAGTTTCAGTGTCAGCTAAAAACTTCACAGCATCAACTCTGCATAGAATCATCGCAGGAATTCTCGGCAGTAGAGTGAAATCAACATTTGTATATGTATGCTCAGCATGACCTTGTGGGAAATAGAACACCTTAGAGTTCACCGGAGGAATTTGCACCATACTTCCTGTACAGGCATGCCAAAACTGAGAGTCCACACACTTCTCTTCCACCACCTCCATTTCACCACTCCTACAATTTTGCAATACCAAAAACCAAATTCAAGAAAAACAAAATAAATTACAGCAACATAGTGCAATAAACCTGCACAATTCCCTCTTCAAGCTTTAAAAAACTCCTACATGATGATTTCAGAAATAAAATGAGACAAACGTAGCTGTTCGGATCTGAAACAGAAATGGGAGAAAGGGGAAGAGAAAAGACACAAACTGTTGAGATGTATCGTATTATGGGCAGGAGATATTTGACATACTGCGAGATAATGGGTAACCTCTTTTTTACCGCAGACAATTTTCTACAGATATACTTATTTATCACGGTCAAAAGTAAAAAATAAACCATCTAGAACAGTAGAAAAGTCTACGTAAAATTGACTGAATTAATCCCACCAAATTTATTTTATCATTGTTTGATCTCTTTTTTTCTTTTTTTTCCATCAAGTACTTGTGCATTAGACCATCTCCAACCCTACTCTATTTTACCCTTTATTTTTTATATTTGAAGAGTAAAATAGAGAATTGAGTCTCCAAGCACTTTCTAAAAAACTCTCTATTCTCTATTTATAGACAGGTGAATAGTAATTACTAGTCACCTCTCTATTTCACTTTTTCATTATTTTAATATTATACCTACTATTTATAACTAATATATTATTTTTCATATAAGGTTATTAATTAAATTTCTAATATTCGTAATTCTTTTTAAATATATTATAACATTTTAAAAAATGTATATTATGTAGTATATACTACTTTCAACCCGAATTAACAATATTTTAAATATATATTTTTTTCAATTTTCGTCCCTTTAAGTGATAATTTGATATTATTATTGATTTTCACTATGAAGAATGCATAAATTTAAAAGATAAAATGAAAATTTTAATTTAAAAATACAATACATGACATAATAATTTAAAGAGATAAGAGTCTGAAAAATACCCTAACTTTGGTAGAATATGCTGTTGCGATACTAAACTTTCATGAGGACCTATTGCCTCCCTAGACTATTTAATACCGTATTTTAAACATATATATTTGCCCACGTGGACATAAAAAATAATGCAAAATTATAAATAGTAATGTGTCCACGTGGGCACATATATACCTTTAAAATACACTATTAAATAGTTCGGGGGGNNTGTCCACGTGAGCACATATATACCTTTAAAATACACTATTAAATAGTTCAGGGGACAAAAAATACGGTATTAAATAGTCTAGAGAGGTAATAGGTCCTCATGAAAGTTTAGTATCGCAAATCTGACCAAAGTTGGGGTATTTTTCAGATCCTTATTCCTAATTTAAATACAAGATAACAATACAATACATAACATAATGATTTTTAAAATCACAACAATAATTTAGTAATCCGGTAGGTCATTTTCAGATTTAACAATATTCGGAAAAAAGATAGTGTATGATCTAGAGAATTGTTGTGTTTGTGATTGCGGTTGTGCTTGTTGATTTCTTTTTTTAATTTTTCATAGTTGTTCTTTAAAATTTAGAAAAAAAAATATTTTTATACTAAATAAAGATTTTTTTTTAAAAATAAATTTATATTACATGAAATTATATAGGATGATTATTTAGAAAAAAGAAAGAACGGGTTCATATTATGAAATAAGAAAATGAAATAGAAATAGAAATAATAATATAATATTTGAGGAGAGAGAAGAAGATTATGAGTAAAATAGAAAATTGAGTTCGAGTTGATTGTCTGAAAAAATAGAGAACTCTATATTTGAAAAGTAAAATAGATTGTAGGGTTGGAGATGTCCTTAGTAAATACTAAAACTTGTATAAAATTAAATAAATAGATATGTGCGTCTTTTGTGTACACCTTAAATGACATATTTATGTATTATGTCAAATTTGTATCATGTATACATACAAAATCATATTGAATAAATAGAATAAATTAAATTTGAGAACATGTTGAACCAAAAGAAAAAATAATCCTTCATCCCTAATTACTTGTCCACTTTTGAATTGTTACATCTATTAAGAAAACAATGATTGACATAGTAAGTTTACCATTTTACTTCTATTAATTATGAAGTGAATGAATTAAAAACTTAGGATTTTCAAGAAGTTCTACCTTTTTCAAAGTAATTAATTGAGGGTAATAGGTAAAAAAAATTGTCCTTTCTTGATTTGTCAAAATAGACTAGTAATTAGGGACAACTAAAAAAGAATAAACGGACAAGTAATTAGGAACATAAGGAGTACCAATGAACTGTAATCACACAAAGCATTGATATATTGGGAATTGATTTTTTTTTTTTAGAAGACTAGCTATAGATTTATTAAATCAAATCAACTTTCTCTCAACTTATTAATGTAAGTTCGCTCCTTTTTAAAATGATGAATGAATAGCTAAATCCTCTTTGGAAGTATATTTTGTAACTAAATTTAGATGTAATTGGTGTAGTTATATTTTGTAATTAAATTTTAGATGTAATTGTTGTAGTTATGTAATTTTGGATCGTTCATCTAATAAGTAATTACTTGATCAGCATAGTAATTGAGGGGAGCAATTTTACAATATCTATACTCTCAAAGGTGGGATGAGCATTCCTGATAATTCCATGTTATAGTAACTATTAAATGATTTTTCTATTTTTCTTTTTATTTTTTAAAAAATAATATTATAAAATTTACATTCTTTGTCTATGTAGATAAGATAATTTGAAGATATTGACCCAAAGAATTTGATCCATGGAGACCACCACAAAAAGAAATACTGTAGTAGTTCCAAGATGAAATATCTAAAAAATAATATTCATCTAGTTTAGATTTTACATAAGAGAAGAACACTAACTTCCTACCTACCCTTTTTGTATGTACATCGAAAGCAACGATGAAGTAAATTAAGCACCTAAACTAAAACTATAGTCATCTCTTTAAAAATATTCATCTAACAAATAGCTACCCAGAGGAACAAAGTTTTGGCTGTCACATTCAACTGTTTTTCTTCTCATTTCTACGACTTTCCTGTGAGAGTTTGAGTGCAAAGATGGAATGAATGTGGGACTAGCAGCAGGTCGATACTCTGGGAGTAGGCGTCCAGAACGATAACGAACTCCACAGGCATTGCATAGGGTCTTTGGACCCAATGGTCCTTCCCTCCATTGTGGTGTCTTTGTTACTTCACAATGTGTGCACCTTTTAAATAAAGGTGACAACGCCATGGCACTTGATAATTTTCTCTTATTTTCCTTTCCACTTTTGGAATCAGAATTCTTCTTGGCTGCAGAAGTTGTACAAGGCATGGGAGCCATCATAAGCCATGGATTCAAAGTTGATGATCGTGCACGCTTGGAGCGACGGCCTTTAGATCCAAAGTTGAAGGATATTGCACTCCTTCCACCAGAACAGGAGCGGTTGTTCTCCAGGACAGAAATTGGACTTCCTGTCTGGAATAGAGCATTCCCTTGGGACTCCAGAAATTCATTCTGATAGGATAACATCGAGTTAGAATGCTACCACTTGACTATAAGGGATTAAACAAAAATATTGAGAGACAAAAGAATGAAGTTTGAGAGTTCAATTTTCCAACTTTGTCACTGTATAATTTTGAACACATTGTGAAGGTTTGAAAATTCACATAAGCATTCCACAAGGAGGAGAATAAATTTGACATTAAACAACTAAGTGTTATCAAAGACGAAAAGTGAAGGCTTCTGCTCTAAGATCCGTTGGGGATTTAAGCACAAAGAAGTGTGGCATATATGAGAAAAAACATAAATATATATGTATGTGTCGTCCAAAACTAATCATTATAAGCATGAATAACAAAAGTATCGTCTCTTTATGATTACACTCATTAGCATGAAAAAGTACGTCTTAAAAACTTGATGACGATACTGAAGCATCTGTTTAGCGAAGCTAAGAGCTCAATAAGTTTTGAACTTCTCTTTGAGAGATATTGTTCATCGAGTCACACAAAGACAAGCAAAAAGAGAATAAAGGAAGAGAGAATTAATAACCAATAGGTACATATAATACAATCTTACAATGTCATCCTTGAACAAGATATATTGACTATGGAGCTTTAGTAGTCAAGGTAAGCACACATTAATTACTTATCAATATCTTGTCTTTTCTTTGTATTTGTATGAAAACAAGTTTGTTATAAGAAAACAAAAGTAGAGAAAACAAGTTTCAAAAGTGTATTTCCACGTTAATTATCTTTTAACCAACTTCCATCACATCACATTTCACCCACCCTCGTCCTCATAGCCCCATACCTTGCTTTATTGTTATATAGCAAGGAGCAACACACATAGTTTTTGAAAATAATAAAATAAACTAAGTTAAACCGGTCAACGAGCCTCCAAACGACCAAAAGTAAATTCATAAGGGAGTAACAAGTCCACAAATGTTTAGATATTCCATTGTTACACAAACTATCAAACTATCAAAATATTCTAAAAGTATTTAAAAATAAAATTAAAAGTTATTTCAAAGTTAAGACATTATCTTTTTAAATTTAATAATTAATTTGAAATTGAAATGTTTCTGATGTTAAGACACCGCATATCCCATTCTCCCGCGAAACACATATACTAATAGACACTAGTATCATCTTAATATTCACCAAGAAACCATATCCCATTCTCCTGGGGAAACACCGGAAAAAATAGACACTAACATCTTAATATTCACCAAGTTCACCAACTTCATCTACTTCCAAAATTTCTAACTACATAGACAAACACAAATCATTCTAGTCCCAAAGTTTTCATTAACAAAATGTTACAGTGAAATTTCAACCAAACAATTTTATTCAACCATATTAATTTTATGAATTATTTTGCAATCAAGAGTAATAACATATTATCATAAATTATTTTGCAATCAAGAATGAGGTATGGTTGATTAACTTTTAGCTTTGAATTTCCAAGCAAGAATTTCATTATCTCCAAATGTATGTTTATATAGATTAATGTACGATACACAAACCGACAAATGTTTAGATATTAGATAAGTTATTATTGGTTATAGTTTTAAATTTGTTTTTCAAGTGAGTCAATTGTTACACAAACTATTAAAACTATCAAAATTATTCTAAAAGTATTTAAAAATATGAATTTAAACTATCAAAATCATTCTAAAGTCTAAAAGTATTTAAAATATAATTTAAACTATGAAGTACAAAACTATTTATTCTATCTCCCCCACCCAACTCCTATCCTTAACTATCACATCCGTGCCACCTCTATCCTCAACTATCACGCCCGCCCAACTCCTATCCTTAACTATCAAACCCGTGCCACCTCTATCCTTAACTATCACACTCGCCCAACTCCTATCCTTAACTATCAGACCCGTGCCACCTCTATCCTTAACTATCAGACCCCCCAAACTCCTATCCTTAACTATCCGCCCCGTGCCACCTCTATCCTTAACTATCCGCCCCGCCCAACTCCTATCCTTAACTATACGCCCTACCCAACTCCTATCCTTAACTATCATACCCATGCCACCTCTATCCTTAACTATCACACCCGCCCAACTCCTATCCTTAACTATCCGCCCTACCCAACTCCTATCCTTAACTATCACACCCGTGCCACCTCTATCCTTAACTATCACACCCGCCCAACTCCTATCCTTAACTATCAGACCCGTGCCACCTCTATCCTTAACTATCCGCCCCGCCCAACTCCTATCCTTAACTATCACACCCGTGCCACCTATTACTACAAAGTAGTGATTTTTGAAAAAAATCTATTTCTACAAAGTAGATTTTTTTGAAAAAGAAAGAAAGATAAACCAAGGCCAAGTTAAAACTCACAGGAGCATTGGTCATACGACGATCCTCCAAACAGCTATTCGCAATATCCAAAGGTAAACTCATAAGAGTTTCCGAAGGAATTGGCCCAAATAATTCACCATGTATGGTCGCATCCCAATCTTCCTCGAGTACGTCTGCTTCCAAATTTTGCATTGAAAAATCCAAACCATTCAGTATGCTCTCAAAGTCTTCATCAACCACATGCCCCATTGAAATTCCATCCATATAATTTTGTTCAACCATATTAATCTTCTGAGTTATATATACAACACAATAAACAGTAATTAGAACTATATTTACTATTACAAAAAGTATGTGCAACCAATGGAAAAGTCTAATTTTGCAAACAAGAATTTGTATACTTTATTTATACACATGCATAATCCATGTCTCTAATATCTCACCTTTTATCACTGCTGTAATATGTGAAACCTAAATTGCTAAGTTCAAATTAAAGAAATTAAAAGGAAAAAGTAGTGCTATATATATACATGTATATATAGTGTAGGTTTATTATGTAACGTATTCAAATATTATACGAAGCATACGCGTGTGCAATACCTAGTAGGTAAGTTAGAAGGCCAATACTACTTAATCCTACCAAAAATAGGAGTCTATTCAGATTCTAAGTATCAATGTATCCTCTCATTTATCCTCAAAACTTTTTAATAAATTAGCGCAAGTAATACTTAAAGAACTCATTATATTATATTGTTATTAAAAGTAATAAATAAGTTTGGGATTTGGCATCCCACAAAGATACGGGTTGCCAAAAAAAAAACACCAAGATCATATTCAAACCTTATTTTAGCCTTGATGTGTCCTAAGATTGGAAAATTCCGAAATTTTTAAAACCTGATTATATATCATGTTTGGCCATAAAAGTTTTAAAAAATTCGAAATTTGAAAAACATACACAACGATTATTTTCACTTCTAATCACTAATGAACATGCAAAAGGAATTCGTCCCAACAAAGAAAGGCGATTCTGTAACCGAGAGATTCAAATTCAAGACATGTAGTTAAGGCAAAAGTTACCGTGGTACAAGCCTATAGAGCATAGTCGTTTCAATTTATATTCATGATCAAACACAATGCCAATATCATTGAAAACAAAATCTACGTTTTCTCAAATTTCACAATTTTCTGGCCTCCAACATACCCGAAACTCCCCACAGTAAAATTTCGCCCAATTCTCTGAATTGAAAATAATGCAGGTGAAGAAAATAGGCAAAAGATTTCAATTACAAAAAGTAAACACACCGTTACAAAGTTGGAAGGTGAATTGGGTAAAGATGGAGCTTTTTGCATGTCCAAAAATGTCCGCCTTGAGGATTCCATTACTGATTGCACTGCACTTTCTGGAGGAAATAGGTGAAATTTGTGTTGGGGATTTGTAGATTTTGGTGAAATAATAAATGAAGATAGAAAACGTTACATAACTTAGGTAGTCGGCGGAGCATGTGATTGTTTTGGAGGGAGTGACACACTATTTATTTCATCCTTCATGCTTTTCTTCACGCCTTAGGGGCCCTACAACCGGTGATGATACCCCTCCTCAATCTTCACTCTATTTATCGTGCTTAAAATAAAAAAAATTGAAAATATATATTTCATCCCACTCAATTTTTATGACACCATACCATACCACTTGGCATAAAAAGGATTTTTTTAAAAAAATTGTGATCTGAAAAAAGTTCACCGTGATTATTTATGTGGCCACAGTTTTTTTAATTAAGAATAATATAAAAAATTTAAAGTTAAATTATTTCAATGGTTGAAAGTACTTCCTCCATCTTATATTAGTTGATTTTTTTTTATATGCATATTAAGAAATCATAAATAAAAAGATCCCCTTAAGAAACTTTTTGACAATTTTTCTATCAAATGTGAACACTTAAAAAAAGTACTAATTGTAAGAGTAATATAGGAAAACATTTAATTAATAGTTTCTTAATTAGTAAGGTGGACAACTAATATGAGATAATTATTTTTAGTAAAATAATCAACTAATATAAGACGAAGGAAATAATAATTGTTTTAGACGGACTAAAAAAAAAGGTGCCAAGTAAATTAGTATTACAGGAGTATTAACTAAAGAGATAAGTCGTAGAAGACCCTTTCATCTATGGTGAGATTATAAATTACTACTACATAATTGAATTACAAGAGTATCTTATTATTTTCTTGAACTTAATTTTTTTTCGTAGCATGTATATTCCTAAACAATATGAGAGTACTATTACATTCAGAACTTAAATATTTTGTATTATTTAAATTCTCTGAAATATTTTGATTCGATTTTTGTTGCTATTTTAATGCAGTTTTCGGTAACTGCTGTTTTGGTGTAATTTTTCTGTACTTTTGATGCAATGACATGAACAAGAATAGTAACTTACAAGTTTTATATGGTAAACAATATGATTTCAGAACATCAATTTACTATTAGATGTAACATTGAAAGAAAAAAAAAACATATTCTCACAATGGAGTTTACTGATAGTTAGAAACAGAAATATTGTGCAAACTATACAGCTGAGACCAATGCAGATGACATTTGATTGAGTCAAAGAATAGTCACTTTGTAAAGCTTTTGCACTTTCTATATAGGCATCATCCATTTTGCCCTGTAGCAAGCTTATATAAAATGGAAGAATTTTTATTTTTTTTGAGATATACAAGATCACGGTTTCACTTGAACAGCTTTAGAGATGTCCAGATGGTTAAGACGACATGTTGCAAGAAGATATTCGGGAAGCTCCTCCGGGGTGTTGGCCTGTGAAGAAGTCAAAAAAATGGTTAATACGCGTTCCAAGAAGATACTCTATACGCTTTGTCATACTCATTGAAATTCTATGCAATTGTCAATATTGGATTTGGCGCCTTACACAATTCAAGCCATATATGCTTTAAATGGAGAAGGGGACATGAACGTTTACCTGGATAAGAAACGCCATTTCAATGACAAGATTGTTTAGATATCCAACAACAAGGCTTACAACTCCCCTTGCCACAGTAGAAGAACCAACATTGATATCAAGCTGAAAGATCACAAAACTTTTTTAGGTCCACTAAGAGAAAAAATTTCGATGTTTCACTATGGAGGGGTTTGAATGTCAATGCACTTATTATTCTAAAAATAGTTCAATTTTACTTTTGCAAAAGAAAAGACAGAACTTCTGCAGTAGTGGAAGCAATTCATTCCCAAAGATAATGAAAATGGGCACATTTAACTGCACCAACTATGGTAGCTAACATGCAAACAAAATTAAAGCATCATTTCCTGTAGAAAAATTCTCTTGAAATTTACCTCCAAGTAGTTCTTTCCCCGAAAATAATTAATTTCAAGCGCTGGACCTACAAGGCATGCTTTCTTTCCAACACTCTGCTTGACTATCCATGGTCCCTGCCAAGTAAATAGGAGTAAATACCACAACCTCTGGTCTTTTTAAAATGATAAAATTGTTAAATACTTGTGTTATGCTGATTAAAGCACATTGTCCAACCCAAAAAAACAAGCAAGAAAACACGGAAGCATTACAACAAAGAGGGGACTCTCGGATGACATGAACTTTGGGAAAATAATGTATGCATGCAGTATCCATCTGACCATCTTTTTGGATTTCTCCATGATCATCAATATAATTTCTTGGGTAGTTGAAAAATTTGACCACTGAGAAGTAAAAAGTATCATTCTTTCGGAATAGAGAAAGTAAACTGGGGTGGGGTTGGGGGTTTGCTTAAAGATTTATTAGTTATATTTACCAAAGAAGGGTTCAGTTTTCCTTCGTGAGAGCAACTTGTTTCTGTGCAGTATTTATCTTCAAGCTCAAAGGTTATTAAAGGAAAAAAGTGCTACCACCAACCATTACCAAAAGCATGGATCAGTGCAAAGGCCACAAGACTGCTGGCATGCCATAGCTTTTCGCTAACTCATTAAACAACTTAAATAAAAATAAATATTATTAAACCTTGTAAAAAAGTGATTATGTTCAATCTCAATGATCAGAATACAAACCTTGGATATGTATGGTATGAGCTTGAACCTTGAATTTCTAAAAGCATCATCCCCTTTGACAAAACTCTCCAGCAAGGGCGCGTTTTCTATAGGAGTGTCCATCATATAGTAGAGAGCAAGAGTGTATGTTGTTGAACCTGGTACCTGAATGAAAGGCATGTTCAACTAAATGAACTCTTTGGAACTCCAAAGGAAAGCAGAAAAGGTATATAAAGGAAGCAAGAGAATATACCTGTATATTCACAATGAAGAAAAATTCTGGACCACCCTTAGCTGCATATTTCTGTAGATAAAAGTTGGTAAGCAGCAGGTTTATAAACGACATGTGTATGCATGTTCATTGTCTTCACACAGAATAAGAGAAGCAACCTGAACGATGCTCCCAGGACGACCACCAAGATCATCTTCTCGCTTGTCAGACTTCAGCCAATCTGCAGCAACCATTTGCATCAACGTGCCTTTAGCCTTAATCTGTAACAGAGCCACACAACCAGTAAATTACATAAAATTAGGACAACACACATAACTTTGCAATACAATTTTGGACTAAACAAATTTTGGACTAATGCAATTTAACCAACACTCGATTGTGGTACAGCAAGATGTGGCTTTTGCCGAGAGTGATCAGCAGGTAAGGTTCAAAAAATTAATCAGACAGCAGGAACATCAAACCACAGGTATCAATTTAACAAAGGAAAGCATTTCTAGTTTCCAAGGTCAAATGAATCAGAGATGGACCACACAAAAATGAATCAGAACATGCTTATGGGAAAAATAAGACAGCTATGAAATCCCACCTTCTTACGATCTTCTAGATAAGTCTCTCCCCGAATAAGAAAAGTTGACGGATCTGTTTGGGCCCAACTGCAAGGCAAATTAAAAGTTGGATCTTTTGGAAGAGTGGACCCATAGTGGCACAACAATGCATCTTCCTTTGCCTTTTCATGCAGATCTACATAACCCCGCTTGTGAACTGAAGTGGGAAAGGAATATCAATCCTCAGAACTTCAACATTTCCATTAATTGAGTTTTTCGAAATAGCAATACAGATCAAACTCACCAGCCAGATCATGCAACTTTTTCACAAAACCAGCAGCAGATGATAATCTGGCATGCCGTGTGTCCTAAAACAAGATAAAAAAAACATAAAGATCATTCTCAAGGAAATCCCAGAGGAACTGATCTGCATTCTGCAACAAGATGATGGGTCTAGGCAAGAGGGGATAAGGTCAAAAACGACAACTACATTAGGGTTTAATGAAGGGAATCAGGAACTACTCGAGAGAAATGGAGCTTTTCTTTGGGGGTGGGGGTAAGAAAATGAACTTTATTGTATTAACATTGTCGACGTCCTAAGACATGGAAGTCATAAGAGACTGCATATTTATTGGATTCAAGTGTATATGCTTTAAAAACCGGATAAAGACATAAACTAACCACAAAAAAACATACGGTGCCATTCAAGTAGAAGTTAGTTGAAAGAAAGTTTCACATCTTTCATTAGTAGTAGCAATATATAGACATGCTTATATCATGAAAGTCATGCCTTATGTAGCCTCCTGCATTTATGAAAAGCAACCTGCTCATAGAATAGCTCCCAAAGATTATGGTTTAAGCAGGTAATACCTGAGAGTACATCTCTGGGCCAAAATCAGAAGGCCAGCCATTTTCCGACTGGTCATAATCAAGTGGTTCAGAGACATCAAAAAACTCATCTGATGCATCATTTAACCCCATCAAGCTTGCATGTTCAGAAGGTGATTTAGCTACTTCTTCTTCCATATCTGCCATATTCTTCCCATTTTCCACTATGGTTTGTATTTCTACCTTAACTTCTTCAATTTGTTGCAGTCTTTTGTCCCTCACATGCTCCTCCAAAAAATACGAGGACGAGCAATCTCCTAATTTTGCTATAAAAAGCTCCCTCAAAGCTGTAAATCACAGGTTGAGCCCCCATGAGCAGTCATAATGTGCAAACATGAATAAAAGTAACAAATATGAAACTAGATCTTGCAGTAAAAACACACCAGCGAGTCTCCCTAGCATGTGGATTGTTATATATCTGGCTGAAGATGTTTGTAAGTTAGATTTCCAGAATCTCCAATCAATAGCAAGCATATGCTTGACTACTGACTGCTTCTTTTGATTCACAGGTGATATTACATAGCCTCCACCTGCAATGATTAGCAAAGTATATCTATAATGTGCAGTACAAAGGGTAGTCTTGTGCAAGAAACATGTGCAGTAGAAGCATATGACTGATTCTATGTAACAATAAAATTATCAACCATGCATCATTAGGAGAAATTAGGGATCCATGCACTATGAGATAGCTCTTCCATGTAAAATTACACATCCATAACAGCTAGAGTGACAAAATGAACTTTATATTCGCTCTACGTTGTAGGCATACATTACTTTTAAGGCAGGCACGAACATAGCCCTTCTGACATGGACACTTCCGATGAAACACCGAATGGTATAGAATAACTGCAAGAGTAAATAGATAGGTCATGCTCAGACCGAGCAGTTTTAAAAAGCAGCCAAAACCAATTAACAAACATTGGTACCATATGTTCCGTCATCCTCCCTTCTCCAATAGCGCTGCAAAAGAAGATCTCTTTTTCTCATACTCCTGCAACAAGTTATGTCAAATATAAACCCTAACAAAGTACAAACAGTTTGGAAAGTGAATATCTAGCATGTGCCTGACCAAGGTAGCCAATCCCGACGTAGAAGCTTATGAACAATATCTGTGTGACCATCAAGGTGTTCAATGACACTACCCTTGTAATGACAGAAATCCCATCTGCAGAGTAAAAAGCATAACACTATAAGGATACAATGAGTATATAACAGAGATCCCATCTGCAGAGTAAAATACAAAATACTTTAAGGATACAATTATTTCTTATTTTCAGTCTCCCGCATAGGAAGGCAATGAAAACTGCACTTAGATTAATTTTACAATATGCCATGTACTTGACATCTAAGCAGCTATATTCTTTTGTGCTAGACAGATTCTTTCAAGAACTGAGCAAAGAAATGCAGGCATATTCT
Organism: Solanum stenotomum; assembly: GCF_019186545.1. Lineage (NCBI taxonomy): Eukaryota > Viridiplantae > Streptophyta > Magnoliopsida > Solanales > Solanaceae > Solanum > Solanum stenotomum. Next base: position 3,710,538 of record NC_064289.1, read on the forward strand.
TTCAAGAACTAATGAACAAAGAAATGCAGCCCTTTATACTTATCCAAGTCTTAGTTATACTTTGAACGCAAAGAGATACTAATTTTAGTAGCAATGAAGTTTCTGCAGAAGAAGCTTGTATGAAGATTTTTGGTTAAAGACTTTGCAACTCACTCCGATCTTGAAGGACCAAGTGACATGAGTGTTTGAAAAATGGCTTCTGAAGTTCCATCAACTACACCAACCGCCATTATTGCAGGGTGATCATTCCACTGCACAACATGGTACAAGTTCAGTAACATGAGCTTGTAGATTTACTGCCTTTGGGGCTGACAATATTAGGTTACCTTCCCATGAGATTCCCTATCCTTAGCTTCCTTAAATAGCCGAAGACCTGCATACCCAAGCAATTTAAGGACAATTGGCAAAAGAGAACAACAAAAGGAGAGGAAGCGACCATTTAGCAATGAAAATCAGAGAAATGATCTTAGAAATGTTCTAAGATAAAGCCAACCATGTCTCCTTCCCCGCAAGAGAACTAAATAAGGAATTGAAAGAACTTATTGTAACAGAAACTCTTAATGGACCCTCAAGGATGAAAAAATTATCATAAGAGCAAAAATCCTACATGGAATTTTAGCTTCTCAAACATAAAAATCATTAGAACCTACCATTCTGACAACCAAATATTGTCCAGGACGACGGTGCAACAACATCAGATGTCGTAGCATCTGCAACTGAGGATGAACAGAAAGTCCAAGCAATGGAATTCAGATGATGAGATTTGTTGGAACAATTTAACCTGTGTGGTAGAAAGGAAAAAAAAAAGAGAGGAGAAATTAGCAAGAGACAAGCAACAGATCACAGATGCTTGTACAAAGAATAAATATTTGCAAGATCCTTAGCAAAGTAACATATTGATATACCAAATGAAAATACCTCAAAGACTGCGAGTCACGCCTTGGACGATCAACTGCAGTTCTTTTATTCATGTCTGCCTACAATTATTCATTATCATCAGTTGCCAACGAAGGGAGACGTTACTGGCTCATATTGATTACTATATACCTTTAAAGCTGCTTCCTGCAGGGCCTGGATCCATCTTGCTGCTTCCTCAGGACTGTTTGCTCCTAACTATTGTTTGTAAATTTTCTTTAGACACTCATTGGTCTCAAAAATTAAAAGCTGAAACAGGGGAAGGGACAATTTCCGCACCTTCAACTGATCATTATGATTTGAGGCATTGTATAGAGTAAATATAAACACAACCTGGGAGAATGCAGAAGTAACAAAACCAGAAAGTATCAGTAAAGAAGTCAATGCATTTAATGATAGAAACTCAGACAGAACAAATAGTCTCTGCCATGTATTGGAACTGGGATAAGGATCATACTTTTCTTTGAATGCTCTCTCTCCCATTGTCTGTCACCCTAATGCAGGAATCAATAACAGCACTTCTAACAGGATCCTACGAAAAAAATAAAAAAAATCAACAAGACTTATTACAGAGAGTCATGATAATATGGCAAACAAATAATTCCAAGAAGGCACTAAGTATGGGATGAAGCATATCTGGCGCTAATATGGTTATATGGAGAGGGAGAGAAATAAGAAAACTTTTGACAGCTTCGAAACCACCATTTTATACCGGAACTTTTTCCGACTATCAATGAAGTAATATACAATTCAAGATATTCAGAAAGTGCTTGAAAAAAAAAATATCCCGAGATAATAACTAAGACTAACAAATTGAAACGGAGGAATACTACATTAAAAAGAAAATTGCCCACTTTCCTGTCTCAGAAAAATCATACTTATTCTATTTCAATATGTTTGTCTTGCTTAACTTTTTAGTTTAAAAAAGAATATCTCTTTCCTTTTTCGGCAACTCCTTAATTTCAACTTTCTACGTGAAATGATTAAAGATCACAAAATTAAATGACATTTTGGTACATTCTACGTAGATTTAATTTAAGACCACAAGATTCTCAAGTCTTATAAACTTTTTGACAAGTTAAAAACGATACAAACAAATCAAAACGGATGGAGTACAAGTGTTAGCATGGAGCTCGGGCCTCGAGGCTACATGCATCTACAATGTATGTGTTTGTGCTAGTAAAATTCCAAGCACATTAACACAAAGAATTGGGTGCAGCATTACTTGCCTCTGATCAAATTAAAAATAACATAGCACACTGACAAATCAAATTACAAGTTGGCAAGAACTTCTTATCAATTCAACTTAAGCCACTTATATCAAATGCTAAACCTGTAAAGTTCACAAAACAACCATTTAAACACACAATTGAACTTAACCCAAATTGTTTATCAATTAGCATACAGAGAGCGAGTGAGAGAGTGATAAACCTCAATGTTTGTAACTGGGTTTGATTTATAGCTCTTGAAAAGAAGATCGTGAAGAACAAAGTAGCGTTTCCTCGAATACTGAAGCCCAAACCGATTAGACCGAATTAGATATAACCACCCTTCCATTCTACAAGAATCGTTCTGGGAAACCCCCATTTCAAAATTTATCCAACACCCACTACTCAAAATTACTCAAGGATAACACTTCCACTTCAATTTCCCCGACTTATAGAACAAAATTCTTCAAAGTTCAAACAACACTTACACACCCACATACAAGAATTTATTGTTTGTATCCCTAAATTCCGGTTCAGTGAAGAAAACTTAAATGGGAATCAGAGATTCAATGCATTAGTCTTTATGTCTTTGTATGATGATTGATTTGCCGGTGCCGGTATGGGCTCTCTGTTTCTCTGTATTTTCTTTCAAACTAAATACTCGAAAAAAAAGTTATAAAGGCAACTGAATTTGCGCGTAAGAGAGACAAAAGTTTGGAAGCGGAAATTATTTGAAAAGTTATATGACTGTTTTGCCCTTTTTCCATTTTTAAAAGGGAAAAGGGTCAAAAATACCCTCAACTTTGGTTTATTGTTTGACTACGCCCTCGCCGTTAAAATGAAGTTATTTTTACCCCTCCCGTTACTAATTTCACCAAATTTACCCCTCAATTGGATGGAAAACCCAAATCAATTAAAATTACCCAATTTCAATTAAATAACCCAATTTTTTTTCTTTTTAATCCGAACCCGACCCATTTATACCAAATTAAAACCCCAAATCAAGCTCTGGCAATCCCCATTCATTTTCTCCGTTTTCCGGCGAAACACCACCAAAACAACCTCCAAACGACCACCTGAAACCACCACTAAAAACCCCCAAGAACCAGAAACGACATCAAGCAAAAAACATTAACAACAAACCCATTTTCCTCTACTTTCCATTGATGACAACAAGATCTTTCTTCTCCATTTCCGGCCAGTTTCAAGCTGGAACAACATTAAGCAAACCACCCACCGTTGGAATCATTCAAACAGCCGTGAAACCGACCTGAAACAGCTCTCAAACACCACTCTCTCCACGCCAAAATTCAGTGGTAAAACCACGCTTCAGCCCACCAGAACCCAGACCTCCATCACCCAAGCTAAAACAACCAGCAAATGACCACCAGACCACCATTTCTCCGACCTCCAAACAACCAACCAACAAAACCCCGACCAAAACCCCATCGGAAAACAACTGAAGCACCGCTAACAGATCAAACCAACAACACAATCAGGCGAGAATCAAGGCTCGAAAACAACAGCCACAACTTCATATCTGGCTAGGCTCAACAAGCAAGCAATATCATAGTTTCAGGTCTGCCCGCAGGAAAGCAAAATCCGATGATTGAACGAGCTCCAAGCTCCGACCACACTGAAATAGTGGTGCAATTTTAGTAGGAAGGACAAATATGCATTAGTTTAACTACAAAATATTTGTTGTCAATTTTAGTAGTATGTGTTTCAATGGAAGAAGGAGATGGAGAAGATTAGAGAGATGGGTTTAGGGTTCTAATTTGATATAAATGGGTCGGTTTGGATTAAAAGAGAAAATCGGGTCATTTACTTGAAATTGGGTAATTTTAGTTGATTTTGATTTTTCATCCAATTGAGGGCAAAGGGTCAAAAATACCCCTCAACTTTGGACGGGTCGGGCATTGGGTTTAAAATGGGGAATGGGTCTTTTTCTAAAATTTGGGTTAAACTGAGTCAATTTGGGGTTTTCCATCCAATTGAGGGGTAAATTTGGTGAAATTAGTAACGGGAGGGGTAAAAATAACTTCATTTTAACGGCGAGGGCATAGTCAAACAATAAACCAAAGTTGAGGGGTATTTTTGACCCCTTTCCCTTTTTTAAAAAAAGGATTATAAGTTAAATAATTTATTTAATTTGAGATTATAAGTTATAAGATTTCTTTAATTGAAAAGATTAAAGGATAAATATTACACCCCTATTCCATATTAAGTAAATTTGTGAGGCCATGCACACTTATTAAGAAAAATATTTAAGGACATAACTTAGATTATATTTTTCACTATTGCCCTTGGTGAAATCATAAATATAATTTTGTAAGTACTGTGATTTATGTCTTGGAAAATATAAAACTTCATTAAAGAAAAAGACAAATATGAAAAAAAATTCAAACATTTGTCTTGAACTTTATACAATTTAATTATTTTGAACAATTAAAAAAACCTCTATTAATATAGGAAGAAGTATACCACAATCATGTGATTATTTATTACATACAAAAGGTGGGATTGATTATTTTTATCTAGGACTTGAATAAATCTTTGATGTAAGTTAAGTAAAGCTATACTTTTATTTTTGGCCATACGGTATTATTTATGTTGAATAAGTTCACACAAATTAGAGGTTAGTGGTGGAAGAACAAGTGGAAAGAAGGATAAAATGACTTGAACGTTGAGATAACGTTACGTGGCGTTCACCTTATTAAAATGTCATTGCTAATACTTGAAATTATATGTTGTTCAATTTATACAATCCTAACAAAAAAAGGTTATATTTGAACCATTTAGATAACAAGAGTAATATTTTTGAACTAGTATAATAAAGGATAAAATTGATTATTTTTATAGCAAGTTGTATCTTTTCCCCAATATTGAAAAATAAAGAAAAAGAAAATCACATTAAATAAGGACTTATACGTAATTTTAGTCTAGTTGAATCAGTTCAATTCAGTTTTTAAAAAAAAAAAGAAAAAAAGAAGAAAGGCACATTAATTAGGACCCATATACGTAAAAATGTCTAAAACTGACAACGTGTTTAGGTGGTAGTCTCTTTCATTTTCCTCTTTAGTTATTTGGACTAATTATCAAAATAAAGATGCAAAGTGGTAAATTAAGTGAATAAAGTCACAATTGTAAAGGTCAGTTCAATAGTAAAAACTTATAAGTTCACGTAAAGATAATATTCAATGATACAAGTGTTTTAATAAACGGTAGAATCTTTAACTTCTTCCTATTGTTTTTTATTGTTTTTCTGTACAGGTAAATTTACAATTTTACATAAGTAACACAGTATGAAATTTATTCTCAATTACATACATAGGTTTATTTAGTATTTGGATGTGCAAATAAATTATTTATTGATACTCTTAATGGTACAATGTCTTTAAAAATAAAAATAAAATAAAACGTGCAGACTTGACTCAAATTGATAACATACCAGAGAAATAGATATAGGATTTAATTAAGCTTTATGAATTCAACATTTAATATTCTTATCATTAAACTCATTGTGTCTTTAAAATTATAGATTCATGTATAATATTATTACCACTTCAGTAAATATTGTTTTACATATAAGCTTGTGCACTGCGCCAAAAATACTATATTCAGAGAAATCCGACAGCAAAGGGCTAAATCTGCCTTAATCATAGAGTATTTTAAAATTATTTTAGCTAAGTGAATGCTATTTAATCAATAGTCTGACGAAACGAGTATGAAGATGATGAAGTAATAATACGAAGCTAGGTCTACTGCCTTTGCTCGTTTGTATATCGGTTTACTAATTTGTTCAATGAAACTCCTCTAGACTTGTTTGAATAGTATTTTTTTTGTCCTCTGTTATCTACATCCAAAAATAAATAAAATATCATAGTAATAATATATAGTAATTTTTTCTATTAAAAGAAAAAAAGATCATTTTTTAATATATCCATGCACCACATAGGCCATTTATAAACAGGTAGGAAACCCATCACATTTAATACCCTAACCAAATAACATGTTTTCAAGATAATGCATCAAATATACATTCAAACTCTCATGTCCCTCCAAAATATTGTAGACAAAAAAGACAAAAAAAAAAAAAATAAGAAAATTACAACTTTGTAGCTTGGTATTTCTGTTGTCCTTTAATTAACTTCTTGTCATTTTACGAATTTTGGAAGATTGCAAAGTTAGTTAATACATCTTAGAACGGATATTTAAAATCAGACAAATAAATTAAAACGAAAGAATTGAGTACATTCATCTGCTATCGATTAACGTGGCTTCAAAAGTATTATTATATTCTATAAATTTGAAGTGCTGCAACGTGGACATAAAAGTCACAGAAACAATTTAATATTATATGGAAACAAATCATTTACTATTTACTAAAAAGATAAGGAAAAACATTAAATTGGAAGCAACAAGTAGTTGTAGCCTGTTTGACCAAAAATAAAGAGTTATAGAATGATTGGTTAGTTATGGGAGTAGTGGTAGCAAATTTGAACTTCTCTAGAGTCGCATTTATTAAAGAGTAAAACATGAATTTAAATTTTCAATCCAGTTCCAGTTCCAAATGCGAATACCGAACGTCAGATGAAAAACAAAACGCATAAAAGCATCACTTCGAATAATTGACAGTTAAGTCATTTCTGTATAATCCTCCTACTGACAATGACATTTACGCCACCAAAATCATGATGTTGACAATATATATTTGATTTAAAATCTAATAATCCTATATGAATGCTTTTATTTTTCACTGCATTTCAATTTTTATACTGATCTTCTACTATTAGAATGGTTTTCCTCTGTATGGAAGCCTTTCAAGATAAATAAAACATACAAAGGAAAAAAAAAAAACAATGAGTTGGCAAAACTTAAATTACATTATCACGAACAGTAAATGAGAACAAGTTAATTATGGGGTTTTATAACAATTTTTCTATCCAGAAACTGACACTACGACACAAATCATTTAATGCAACTGTTTTTAATTAAAGTCGCAAGAATAATAAACATCGTTCCAGTTGAAAATTTTGGTTCCAAGGTGACCCATAATAGCGGGACAAACAAATTTAAAGAGGGGCGATATTTTTAATATTTTATTATAGTGTTCAAAGTCTACCATAATTTAACCCTCCAAAATGCTGTGTGAAAACAGAGTAGCATTACGAGACATGATGATGAAAATATTACTACCATTTTTTAAACAATATAGTAATATGAGAGCTAGATGTGTATAATGTTTAACATAGAGAGCTCAATGCACCAAACATCCCGAATTCACGCAGTTGTTTTACAACAAAATTTATAGACATTTGTGTGATTACAAATTATCTCATTAAGAGTGAGACAGAAAATAGGAAATGGAGTATAAAAAACACTATACTTTTTTGGGCAAAGTCATTAAACACCATACCAATGCTATTTTTGTTTTCTGATATAGAACTCCACACAGTAATTCAACTTCCCATTTAGTAATATAGTTTGATTTTATAACATAAATTACTTCCTTCGATTCTACTTGTACTTGTTATGTTTGCCAATAATAGTTATATCAAGATACTTGCCATTTCAAACAATAATTGTAGTATGGTTCATGTGGATTGTCATGTGTCCGGATTTTTCAAATAAAAGAGAATGCATTACACACAAGATTGAGATGTATTTCTCAAACTAATAAGTGGCAATTTAGATATGAAACTCACACTCTTAATAGTTGAGAAATGAAACTAAACAAAGGGATAGTTTAGGTGTATTATTTATACTTTATCTCAACAATATATATTAATAATGACTTTGATATCACAATTCCAGTATCACTATTTATTGCATAACAAGTCAACCAAAAGAAAAGAAAAAACTCCCAATGTCATCAATTACTTGTAACAATCATATTTTGTCGTTTTCATAAAATTTTGTCTTGGTTTACTCATTCAATAGATCTAGTCCTTCAATGTTTGTCAGTGGAACAGCTGGGTTAAAACAAAATAAAGCCATACTATAAATTGATTTATGCACTGCTAACTAGGCTGAATTAGCACAAAAAATATTCTCATTCATGTGAGTTCGTCTTAATGTACTAATTTTAATCAGAATCCGAATCCCAATTTCCCTCTTTTTCCAGTGAACCAGAATTATGCATTTGCCAGTTGTGATGGCAATCAAAAAATGAAAATACAAAGAGAGAAGGATGAAGGTAAACAACGATCATGGGCTATATAAGATTTCATGTAGTATCATCTATGCACAGGAGGTGTTCCAATGTCTTACTGTTTACGGTCCACGGTCTACAGAAATATGGCTGCTCTATAGTAAAGCAAATATTTATAAAGAAATACTGGCAAAATGAATTAGGCTTACCTAAAACAGGAGTAAAAAAGGGTAAAAGAAGCAATTTACAAACAAGTTGTAGGTGATGTTATACTCTGGTTTTCCCATTTTGTGCATAATATGCCTTATCCGCATTGGCTAATCGATCCTGAAACATTGTCCACTCATTTCTGCACCTCACTCTTACCTACAAAAAGGAAACAAGTAACTAAGATGTGACGAAACAAATGGGGAATGATATTTGTCAAACTAGATTTGAGCTGAGCCGTGGATTTGCTTACCCCTTCCCAAGGGGCTTTACCATTCTCCGAGCTACCCTGTATGGTATCATGTGACAGAAATTGCATCAAGAAAAAACTTAAGAAATGATAACAAGTCATACGAAATACAAGGGAGCAATGAGTTATAGTTACAGAAAACAGCCTTGGAATATATATCCACCATATAGGGAAGCAAAACCAGCTTTAGCTCTAACGAGACATAAAGCATGTCACAAAGTGGCATTCTTGTTTCTCGGTAAGCCAATAATCTCCTTCCTACCTAGAACTCTAAAGAGACAAAGGATACTAAGTTCAGTCATCCTATGAAGCTGCCGCCTTCAGAGGACTCTTCAAGCTAGAGTGGTAGGTTCTTAGATCTATCAACCCTTTAACAGCAAAATCATAACTGCAATGGTCTTTTTTTTCTTTTACTTTTTTGGGGGGTGGGGGGGTATGCAGAACAATCCAACGACAAAAATAACTTCTTAATCTGTTTCTTGTCCGTTCTGCAATATACTCTAAAACTAACATAGGCACTTGCCACAACAAAATTTAACATGGAATAGTAGTAAATTTCAGCTATTATTTTCTGGAAATGGACATTTACTAACCTGACTTCCAAGGGAAGGAATAACTTGATGCACTATCCATTGTGAATCCACTACACCAATTTTTTCATGCGCAGGCTGCATAAACAAATAAAAAGTAACTAGGTTTTGCTAAATGGTCCACCATACTTCAAATTAACAAAACCTCTACAATGCTAGAGAGGATGGGTTTCAAGGTTCATAATGTTATCAAAGTCTAAAGGGGCAGCCACCTTTATCATGGTGCAAGTCCTCTTTCACTTTAATATTAACAGATACACCAATGGAAACTACTGACCTCTACACATCTTCTGAGAGCGAAATCCAATCCCCATCCATGCACCAAATCATTCTATAAGAAAACATCAAACGAAAGCAGAGCTGTCACTATAATAGCACGTGTATTTATTAATGCACTCATGACCACTGTAAATGCATTCTTGAAAGGATTACAATGAATACATATCCCAATTGAAAGAACTACCTGAATCAAATGCCAAACACATCGCCATGCTTCTCGAGAAAATACAGGAGCCATTATTTCCACAAAACTGAAAAAACAAGGAAAAAGATAAGTTGCAGGCCAATGTTAAAAGTACCAGATGGTGCACTTGTGTACAGGCCTTTTACAAATCAATTTCCAAAAATTGCTGTGTATAGAAAACTCAAAATAATACTTGCTGACTAGAAATTGCCTGAGTATTAATTTACGAGAGGTTTATTTGCTCAATCATAAGGTTTTAGGAAGAAAACATGTACAGAAGATGTCAATTCAACATCTTGCTAAGTTAACGACAATACATTAATGGCATGCAGTTCTACTCATAACATACAAAAATTTCTCCATTCTTCCTTTGTCTACCAAAATTGTCATTCCCTTGCTTCTAAAAATTGAAAGAGTGGTTTCTACAGTCTTGAATTAGCGCCTATATCCCAAGTTTCTGCAGTCATGCCTAAAAATATAAACATACATGATACAGCATAAACCCTTGAATTCTTCCACAGACATACAGAAGGTGTCAATTCAACATCTTATCCCAAGTTTCTGCAGTCATGCCTAAAAATATAAACATACATGATACAGCATAAACCCTTGAATTCTTCCACAGACATACAGAAGGTGTCAATTCAACATCTTGCTAATGCAAACGACAATACCTTAATGGAATGCATTTCAACTCATAACATACAAATACTTCCCCCATCTTCCTTGTCTACACAAAAAGTTGTTTTCTTGCTTCTGAAAATTAAAAGAATGATTTCTACAATCTGAATTATCAATCAACGGCGCCTAAGTCCATTAAATATGTACATATATGTGTTGGTGGATAAGTATAGATTGTGTCCAGCTTGCACATTTTAAAATCTGTGTGTGTGAGTGTGAGTGTGTGTGTGTGTGTGTGTGTGAGAGAGAGAGAGAGAGAGAGAGGGAGCGACATAGAGAGAGAGAGAGAGAGAGAGTACGCTGCACAAGGAGGTAACCGTGGATCACTGCACCAGCCTGGTTTCTCCTCTGTACTCCTGTTTCAGGCCACCAACAATTCTAAATATGCATGAACACGAGCTAATCTATAGAGATATTCAATCCTAACTATTGGGCCCCAGAGATGGGGACTGTCAGAGAAAGAGGGAGAGAGAGATGGGAGACAGCAACACAAGGGACTTACTTGTGAACTTCTCTATCACCTCTCCTCTTTGTCATCTGCCATGTTAGACCATTGTTGGGTTCAAGACCTGGCTGAGAGATCTCTAGTCCATGTTTCTTAACTAGCTGAATATACCTGTCATATTCAGGTGCCTAGATTAGGTGGAAACAAAAGTGACAAGGGGAATCTTTCAATCTTAAGAATGAGAAGTTATTGAAAAACAACCAGAAAGAAACACCTACTTCTCTGCATTGAAGTGTTCAACCCCCAGATCTTCGTCCCAGATAAATATATAATCATAGGCAGCTACGACATCAGGATGCAAAAACCTCTTTGCATACCACCTGTTAAAGGAAATAGAAAGACCCACAAAAGATTATGGAACTACAAAAAAAAAATACTAGACTAAAATCCTATTTAACACCTTCCCTTCATCTTATTATCACAAACTCAAAGAAGGGTGTTATACATGCTAAAGGGCTGCCAGCATTGGTAAAGTTCTCAGGCATATTTTTTTTTTGACAGAGGTAACAAGTTTCTATATAAATCTTCAGTACAAAGGCTGGGATCCCAAAAATTTACATCACAGAGCTACATACAACTGAGTAGGCTCAGCAACCCAAAAAAAGAAAACCTATCTGTAGGTCCTATCTCATCTTACATTCTCAGGCATATTTCTTTTGATTTTATTTTTTTATTTTTTATTTTTTTTGATAACTGAGAAATCCGTCTGTGACCCGCCCTTTGGACCTATCACAACCTTCTAAACTCAGTGGATAATGGGCCCGCCCCTCTACCCTTCTCCACTCAAATACCAGGCTTCACTTTGCATATTTCTTTTGATACTTGCATCATTAATGGGATTTAGAATCCCAAAGGTTGTTGCATAAACTAGAAAACTTTACCATTTTGTCTGCTTCCTAATACTGATATGAACTGCACGCTTGGACCATTCGAACTGATCCCATTCACTCGTTCGACCATCGTAATGAAAAAGCAAAATTTGAAAATCCTCTGAAAACTAACCAACATACATAAAATAAAATTCAGTGTGGATACAACATAAAAAGAAAATGATAATGATGTATGATATCACATCCAATGGATCAGGTTCTTTTTGTAACCTTTTTAACGCAGGCATCAATGTTGTTCTTTTGATCCAAACCAACTGTAAATGTCACCAAATACTTTGGCTTATTCCTCAGATCCTGAAATTCCACCACATTTAAAAGGCTAAACAGAAAAAAAAAGGAAAAAAGACTCCAAATCTTACAAAGACTAATATTTTATGCAATTAGAGAGTTGTCCTCCTATCTGTTAACAGCTTTCCAGAAAAGGATATTCATACTGAACTTCTAATGAAGAGTTCTTAAATCATTCACATTATTAAATCATCCACATTAAACTTTAAAGTATATCAGATGTAAAACTGGTCATTTCCCTGTGACATAACACGGAGCCGGAAGCAGATGAGGTGGACATGTAACCATTTTTATAAATATTTGTATTTTGTTTGATAACATGGACATGTGACCATATGATCAATAGCAGCTCAGGATTGGCAGAATAATTGTAGGTATCATAAACCCTACACTGACCAGACATTCTTTTCTTTTTGGACAAATAAGACTAATTCAATGACTACAAGCTACTCTTTGCATCATACCTCACTTGGCTCACCCCACAACCTTCGTAGATAGAAATCTGATTCAGCGACCACGATCCCTGGTGGTAAAGACTCTGCACCACGAGGATTTGTCGGAACATATATCTAAGACACAAAACCAACATCATCAGTAATTGAATATGAACTTCACGATGTTCTGGATGCCACATCTACTCTGCAATTAGAACATATATCTTAGACCATTTCTAAATGGAAAATATCATGCAATTATGTCTGCATTTTTTTGTAAAGTTGGAAGAATCACTAAATTAGCTAAGCTCGTAACAAAACCAATAAATAGAGCCGATTCGGCAACTTCAGATTAGCAGTGCATACAATTGTAACAATGTGCCACTTATCAGTAGTGCACATTATTTTCAATGATATTACTTTTTAAAATTCAATTTACATGACACAAAAATCAACTTTGACAGTCAAGATACATAGATGACAATTTTCTTGAACACTTTTGTAAACAATCGATGATCTGAAAGGTAGCGTTCAATAGCTCTTTTGTATTGTGTTTTTAATTTGGTTAGTATTTTCGGTATAGTTTCTGAATCTTCATATATTATTAGTACATATTGAGTTCACTAGCATAACTCCAATCTAAAGTTGCCTAAGTTGGTTCACAAAAAGAAAATTGTGCGGCATATAATTGCATACAGTAAGTTTTTTCCATCTTGACCATCAAGCAACTAATGATAAAAAACAAAGTCCCTAATGTTCTTTGAGCATTAGCAAGTGCATTTTTCATTTAAGTGTATCAGAAAATAAGGGCACGGAATGGGACAAGGCGAGAAAGAAAAAGGTACAAGGGCCCCACTCCCCATTTAAGTTCATCTCATGCCAACAATATAATAAATAAAATGAGAAGTAGAATTTCTCCATATTTCTTACTGGCATAAGAATCTAGTAGGACTATAAGACTTCTAGAAAGTATGGGACCTAAAATAAACGTATTAACATCACTAAATTATATTTTCGATTAATTGGTATCACCTATGCAACTTATTTTCCTCTAAAATGAGTCTCAATATGTGTGACTCATCTTGTGAATAAAAAAATGAGAGACTTTCTTGATTGGTGTTTGCACTTTGTTGGTTTCACCAAATATTTTACTTGGCAACCACTAAATGCAACAAAAATGCAGATGAATCTATCCATAAGGAAAGATTGTTTTGCTGGTCAAACTGACACCATTAGTAGTTAAAGTGTGTTAAAAAGCTTCTTTTAACACCTTTTTCATAAGCATACAAGTGAATCAACATAGTAAAGCTGCAGGGAAGAATACATAATTTAAAGGACTTGAAGTGAATAACAAGTACCTTAGGTGTTAAAGGGATACTGCCAAGATTTTCAGGAAAACTACGTCCACTAAGTCTTTGATGATCATCATTGAAGGCTACATCAAGAGACGATATAATGCTCGAAGGTAAAGAAATCTGCAAAGGACCCCCAAGATTATACTGAATGACAGGGGCATATTACTCTCCACCAGGGAGACTATTCAAAAGTAGGGCCGACGTACCTTTGCTAGAGAGACAGATGGAAACGAAATGCCAATGAAATATCCAAATACCATTCCCATGATTGTTGTTATTATTAGCCTGACACTGTCATTTGATCTTTTGAAAACCCCAGTGAACCTTAAATAACAAAGAGGGTATTTTGTAAGCTAATAATGTAAATAAAACCAAGAGATAGGGCAACTAAAACTTGGTAAAATTTATTACAACGGCACGTCTTTTGGTCTACAAACCTGCGGTGAGAGGTAACCATTGTGATAATAGTTGCTCAACTCAAAGGTCATGCACTAGGCAGAAACCAATTCCTTGAGCAACCCCAGAAATGAATATAGCATCATCCACTTTCAAAAGAGCAAACTTGACATGCTGAAAGAATAAAACTATATTACTCGGGGCGGTATATACAATCCATACCTACATACTACACTAAAATTTTATCCCACAAAAGTTTTGATAAACTGTCTGCAATTTCAACTGTGAAAGTTTATTATCAACTGCAGAATTACAGAAAGTCAAAAATTTACTGAAAAAGAAAGACCAATTTAACAGTTGTTTAACTTGTATTTCAGTTTAAGAACTGTTATAACTTCAACTTATGAATCTTACTAATTTCTGAGCAAATGGGTACACAAATCTTACTTGAACTATTGATCTGGGCAATAAAAAAACCCTAATACCTTTAATTAATCAACAATATTTTAAACTCGCGAGTTGAACATCAAAAATGCTACTTGGAATCAATGTGAAAACTCAATACCCAAATCAAAACCCAAAATTTTGCAGAAAACTATTAAAATGTAGTTCATTTTGTCAAAAAAAGGAACTATAACAAGAGATCAAATCCCGAATATAAATCCCTAAAATTCAACCAAATTAAGTGCGTTTCACTGCAAAACGCAGCATGTAAAAGATCATAATTGATGAACAGATGAAGAAAAAGTGGGTTTTGAGAGTCTTACAGGTTTTCCCGAGCGAAAATAGAGAGAGATTTCCTTGGTGAGAGATGGGTATCAAATTTCAATGTTTGGTTATATTGTGGGACGAAATGTCAAATATTGAAAAGTATTGTTCCCCAGAAAGAAGATTTGTGTAATCACTCCGTACCATACTGTCCCTTCCCATACTATATATAATTAAAACTTTACAAATTTAATCCACATATATTCATATTATTGATGAATATCATTTATTAATCAAAAAGTTCATTTTAATTATCATAAAATGGTAAGAAATCATTTTTCAAAGAAAAGAGACTTGTTCCTTGTTTGGATGGTTTATATTATTAATTTAGATATAGTGTTTATTTAACTGTTACTTGAATTTTATTGTACCGCATGATTTAGATCCACCGTTACTAAGATGGAAAGTCTTGTTTGAATCAGTTTAGTGTAATTGCGTTATTATTTTAATATTCTTTCTTTAATTTATTATTTAATAAACTATTTTTTTTATCCTTTATCCTACTTTAATAGTAGCTCTACTTCAAACCTTAATGATTTATTATTATTCAAATTATTAATGTGTAACATTATATAACGAGAAAGAATAATATAGTACATTCGAATGTTATATTATAATTAATACAACATCATATAATATAATATAGGCATAATACATAAACATGACCCTTAACTTGGCGTCAGTTGTCAACTATGACCTTTAACTTTTGATGTGCACAAGTATGCACTTAAACTTGTATAAAATTGAACAAATAGACACATCCGTCCTACATGACACCGTACATGGAATTTTTGTGTCAACCTACATGGCATCCTACATGTATCATGCCATGTAGGACACGTGTGTCTACTTATTCAATTTTATACAAGTTTCAGTGTCCACTTGTGCATACTCAAAGTTGAAAGGTATAGTTATCCGCTGAAGCCAAGTTAAGAGTCATGTTTATGTATTATGTCATAATATATCCTAAAACAATAAGTAATAACTATCCAAACAAGAGAGCGGGTAAATAGTCTTTAATTGCTATGGAAGATTTCTATAATAATATACTTCAATTTTTCAGTTAAAGAATGGAGACACACTGCCTACATATATAACTGATGGGTTACCAACAATTGATACATATATATCAAGAGGTTGCTCCATATAAATCTCATGAAGAATTTGAGTTACAATATGATTAATTGTATTTTCACTGTTGAATTTGAATTTTGCCTCTTCTTTTTTTCTTGATTAGGTTGAAAACTTTGATAAAGTGAATATAAGCTTTTAAATTTCGAATTCAAAAAAATATAGTTATTTTAATTATTAAAATATGGGTTCTCTTTTGATGTGGTATTGTGTAACACCAACATGTGTAAAGTTTGATGATAATGTCCCCACGTGGTGGCCACAAAAGTTGCATGTCTGCTTTCTTAAAACAGCCTGTGATCCATCACTTTATAGTCATTCATCCTATGATTTGAAAAAAATATACTATATAGTCTTCTATAGTACAAAAGAAAGAAAACAAATTATGGATAAATTAAGTGCTCGATATAGATGAAAACATAATTGCTTCATAAACTTTTAACTTTGTGATCTTTTTAAATGATTTGTCTTACATTTGTTGTTAGTAAAATATGTTCCCAATGCAAGGTGTCTTGATATAAACACAAGGCTTAATATAGTTTTTAAATGTGTAGGTAAATCGTATTTAGAGATTTGAATTATGATTTATTCACTTGAATGCATAATATGGTAGTATTGTCCTAATGGATATTCAAATTTTGGAAAAAGTTTTGAGTGTATTTTCAAATATCTATTTGGAAATTAAGTCAATTATGTTAAATTATATGCACATCAGCCATTCAGCCTCAATCAGAACATGCATTAATTTTCACATCTTACTTAGGGTTAATGTGTATAATTTTATTTTATTTTTAAAAAAGTGATAAATTTTAAGTAATTAATTTATTTAGGTAATAGGCACTAAAAATCCGGGCAATTTTATTTTTTTTCAAAATCTTAACCAAAATTGTTTAACAAAAACATGACATAATTGATGTCTTTGCCTTGAGTGCATACCAGGAAACTCATTCCTCTCATGAATTCCATGACACAAATCTTACTTTATCATGTGTTCAATTGAAATAAATTATATTTTAAATAATAAAATAAAACTTTCTAACAAATTTTAGAAGTTGCTTATGTATTAAGCGTAAACATAAAGTTGAAAGGTTAAGTAGAGTGCACAACCACTACCTGTCCAATATTGTTAGCATAAATTGATTGAAATCAATATTTCAAGAACTCACGCAACAATCAACATATAGGGATTAAATAAGCTAAACCATGCCACTCTTGATCCTACAAAAATTACCCTAGTATTTCGTGAAGTCTTCCATATTCTCTTTTTTGTTTCTTATTCATATTTGTTGTGTTATATTGATTCACCCTTAATCAGAGATCTCGAGTTCGAGTTCTAGGTGTGAAGAAAATTTTATTGGGAGCGCCACTTTCGAATGGGCCCTACAGTGTCCGATTCAGATTTAGTCGAAGCTCCAATGTGGACAGATGGAAAACCAAAAAAAATACTTAATACTTAGTACTTCCTCCGTTCCTTTTAAACCATGCTTCAAAATTAAGTTAGAAAAAGATTAAGTGTTGTCCTAATGAAATGGCGGATAGTTTAGTATAACATTCATTCATAACCATCTAAAGTAAGTTTACCATTCTACCCTTATTTAATTCCTTTTTAAAGTCAACCTTTTAATAAATGATACTCCAAATAAATTCATCTTTTATTTTTATTTTTTTTGTTGAGATTTCTTTTTCAAAATCAGATTTTATAGAGTAATGCAATTGTGAGAGTAATTAATCAATGTATAGTAATTACACTGAGCATTAATTACTTATTAGAACTATCAAAGGTATAATTGTAAAAATATTGTAATTTATGTTTTATTTTAATAAAATAACAAGTATTATGGATCAACTATTTATAGTAAAGATAACATATAACCTCATACGATCTGTTTATTGTCTAGCACTTGATTTATTATCCTTGCTTATTATTTTCATTTTAATTTAATATAACAAGTCGAATAAAACAAGCTGTTTAGTTTGTTGGTCGGGTCTTTTTGATTCAATTGGGGGAGGTATTTATTAGATTAAAATATGAGTTAAAATGTGTGTGACAGTTGCATGGAGTGATTCTTGGACATGCCAAGTGAACAAATGTCTACTATTTTATCAGAAAATTACTTTCTTTATCGAAGAAAATTGAAATTCAGAAGAAAAAAAAAAGTTTTTGAGATAATAACTATCAGTAAATGATCATATGAGTAATCAATTCGGATTTCTGGCCATTATGATTTTTTTGTTACTAAGTTGAGAGTCTCATAAATTCCGGCGTTGCTTTTTTATCACATGATTTTATTGCTGCTTTGGCTATTTTTGCACGATTTCTTATTTCGATTCTCTTCATTGTCTTCTTCTTTATATCGATATTTGTTGCACTTGAATTGAGAATCTTTCGGAAACAACCTATATACCTTCATGAAGTAGTGATAAGGTCTGCGTATCGTCTGTCCTCCCTAGACCTCACTTGTGAGATCTCACTAGATATATCGTTCGTTGCTTTTCAAGTTGAATTCAGAGGGTCAAGGAAGAGTGAAAATAAGAAGAGAAGGATACATACAGTCTACAGATAGCCACTCTATACAACTCTTAGTCCTTCCTTAAATGTGTAACAATAAGGAAAAAACTTATCAAATAAACCTTTTATCAATGAAAGAAAAAAAATTTATGAATTTTTTAGAATCTTGTACAATGTGAAGGTACACCTGTCTCATGGTTAACAGTTACTATCTCTGTTTGATTGCATTTAAGAATATCCTGTCCCAGTTTTGCACCAGCTGCCTTTAAGCCTTTTAGAGAAACAGGCTGATTAAAGAGGTTTAATGAAGGCAATCTTGAAGCTGCAGGCATTTTCCCATTAGGCAGAAAGTTTTTAAAGTCTTGTTTTAGCAATGGCACCTCAAAATCAGCCTTGTTATGTTTGATCACATTTTCTTTAGCTGCAATATGTGCTCCTGGTTCCATATGATTAGTCGAAAAGCTTGTTTGATTTGGGAAATTCGGATAAAGTGTAACGTATCCTCTTAAGTACATCATGTCTATCAAGAACTTCTTCCAAGATGCTTGCCAACCATTGGTTCTTGATCTTGGGATTTGAACGGGGTTCTGCTTCGCGTCTTCTGTGAATCTCATGTTCATGTAAACGTAGAATTCCCGCCATTGCTTTGGGAAAAAAACTGCACCCCAACTGCAAGGTAACTGATGGAGATAAGGTGTGTTTGGATGGATGTGTTTGAAGAAATCTGTTGCATTCCATTTAGGCCTTTCTTTTACAACTTCCACTAACCGTGGAGTGTAAAGAGAGATCGAGGAGAGCTCAGGGAGGGATATTTCAGGGTCATAGTGATAGGATAAGAGAGCATATTTGATCCAAAGGTAATAGTATGGGGAAACTTCAATGTCATCTTCAAGTAAGAGACCAAAATCATCGTCCGATGAGGGGTACCAACTCTCACTAACTGCTCGAATTAGGCCTCCTTGAATGATTCTCCTTCGAAGAATTTTGGGTCCATGAGGCCAATTGAATGAGTTGACAAGCTTTAGAGTTGCCTCATCCACCTTGCTATCCATGTTGAAAGTTATAGGAACTTCTTCACCAATGTAGTATGCATCACTTAGAGACTTGAGAAGCCTTGCAAGTGAATTAGCTCTGGTTTGTGTGATGATATTCACATAAATCTTCATACGGTTCCAATCTGAAGTAACAAAAACGAGTTGTTCAGAAATCTACACAAAACAGAAGGGAAGTATTTAGTGTAAAATACATTAAGTTCTTACTTGGCAATGCTGTTGAACGAATATCAGCCATCCAAAGAACCTTTGACACCGATGATTTTGGAAGAAGAACGAGTGTTGAACTATTTGTGTTAGCTTCAGTAGCCATCTTCAGAGCTTTCTTCACGTTAGAGTCTGTATCGGCTACTGTGATTACCAAGCTAGGATTGTGAATCTTGATTAGTCCTTTCATGCTAGCATATACTGCTTGAACAACAGGCACTTCTGAATTTGAATTTCCTGATAAAGCACCAACTCCTAGATCCATAATCTTGAATCTTTTTTCCTTGCATACTGTCTTAGGCCACTTCAAAGCTGCTGCAGCATCTTTACAAGGGCAAAAGTTGCCTCCTGAGACAACGATATAGGCCTTCTTTCCAACAGTTGAACTGAACTTTAGCAGAAGAGGCTCAAGAGCTTTAACTTCATCGACAGAGTGGGCATAGAAAAGCACATCGATTTTTTGTGGATACATCGCAGCCCATTGTGTCACGTAACCAGTAGAAAGCGCCCTCCACCACTGATCATCCCGGACTTGAACAACGTCCTTGAAAATTACAGTTGTTTCGGATACATAGGCAAGCCTATGCTCACTGTCACCCCAAGTGTCCTTATCTTTTGTATCAACTGGTAGCACAAATGAAGCAGCATTTCTATACTTCTGAAGCTGATAGCTGCAATTTTCAATGAAATTGAAGTCATTATAAGTTCTTGTAAACTTCCTTTACTTTCATGAAGCAGATTAAAATCTATAAAGAGGACTACTTAAGGATAAAACAAGAGAGACACAGAATATGCAGGACTCAATAGTATAATACTTTTTGCAGAAAAGTTGATCATTAAGAAATCAAACATTATTAGGTGAAGAGTATTCTTTTCTAAAGTGCCTAGAAAAGAATAGGCATTCTAATGATCAACTTGCAAAATGCTAATCTGAATCAGATAACAATCTAGTGGTACACTATGTATTATCAAGTGGAGCAGTCCTAGAATATTGACATTTTTTATATTAATATATGCACAAAGTTACATTACTTTATTTAATATACTCATTAACATATGACTAACTCACAAATATTATTATCCTCCCCTACATGAACAGATCAATGAACTTTCTGATAGTGTACAAATGATTTACTGTGTGAAATATTTTGGCAATCTGTTAAAGTGCATACCTTAAGTGCAAGTCTTCCCCTGTCATGAAAGTGAACGGTGTCTCGATAAAGAGTGTCTTGACAAGTTCAGCAGACATAAACCAAGAACTAGAGAGGAAATCCACCTGAACAATTTTGTTCACTGTGATGTTATAGGCAGGATCAGGCAAGTAAAGGCCTGCTTCCTTGGATCGAAACTTCCTGTAGCTCGGAAAACTAGAATCCTTCTGTCTGAAAGGCAAAATCCTACCAATGCTTCCCAAAACAGAATTCTTGTACTTGTCTGTTCCTGCAACATGTGCTAACATTTGCAGCATCTTTTTCCCCGGGATCATGTCATCATCGACGATATATACAAGATCAGCTTCTGTTTGTAAGGCCAATTGGAACCTTCCATAGTACTTGAAATCATAGCTTGAACTGATAAAGCTTATTCTTGAGTCATTATATCTATGCACAATTCTCTTGAGGGAGTTTTCATTTGGACTTCCAAATGAGAGTACCCAAACATGATGAAATGGGAGGGTCTGGCCAAGCAAAGAGTCAAGCTGAGCACAAAGTGTTTTCCTCTTGAAATGATTCAAAATCACTGTGATTTTTGGCCTGTTTGGACCGCGCAAATCCCATTTGGACTTCATCGCCATCAGTTGAGATAGAGTCTCAGCACCAAAGGACTTGCTTTGAAAATCTAGCACTTCTTGATAAAGTTCTGTCTTCAACTTGATCATGACAGCATCGTTCGACTTCTTCTGTACAAAATCAATCTTCTCATGCTCACAAACTTCAGAAGGACTACTTGATTGAGTACTTTCAGCTCTAACAACTGAATTAGCTTCCTGATTATAACGAGTAACGACATGAGGAGGGATTATGAATTGCTTCCATTGGTGAGCAATTCTTGTAGTCCAACTGAAATCTGGTTTAGACCTTAAATCTATAGAGGGGCTCATGTAATACAGAAGAAATGTAGCATAAACAGCAAACATGAACTGTAAACAAGTTAACAAAGTAACAACCCTTGAAGAACCACCCTTTTGTTGTCTCATCTTAGTTTTCTCACTCAACAATCCTTCTAAAGAATCTCCACTTCTCATATCAAGATTCCTAACTAACCCCATCAAAGTTCATCCACATGAAAACTATCCACCTACAAATAAATGAAGTGAAAAACAATTCTTGGAAAAAAGATACTTACTACAACACATAATACAAGTAGACTTAAATAAGTGCTTGTTCATTGAATCTTGGGCAAGAATAGTATATATATAGCAGAGACAAGTGTGTGTTAATGCAGCAATGATCACATGGGATTAACTCTTAAAAACAAATAATACAAAGCAACGCGTTACCTTAACTATATGGTTAGTGTTCTTATAATTTCCCACTAAGGACACTAATTAAAAGCCGGCTTTGCTGCCAGAAAAGAATGTTAACCCCTGCATTTTTTGGTACTCTAATCTTTGTGGTTAGTCTAAATTAATTTACTACGTCAGTGTATATAAGTCAAATCCATATTAACTATAGTACTTCACTATTTATATAGACATGATTTATTGTAACGTAAATAGCATAATTTGTTTTTAAAGACACATATATAAAATTCTGGATACCTTAAAGATATGATACTTTTCGATTTTCTTGAATCCCCTCAACAAAATTCTTGCTAACAAAAAGAATATAAACTATCATGATGTCCGGGTTAGCTTTCGCGCACCACGACTAATTATATGTGATACATGCTACTTCCCACCAGCAACAGTTACCAGGTAACAAAAGGAATACATACTATAGGACACAAATATGAAGAAAAAAAAAGTGCTAGGTAGAAATATGCATTTACCTTGAAAGTAAAGAAACAAGAAAGAAATATTAGAAATGAATGGGGGGAAAGAAGATGTGCCTTTAATTTCTTATTCAGCAAATTAAGCTAAAGCAAAGCCTCCAAGGTAAACTAAAAAAAGTTTTAAGTATAAATGAAGAGATTTATATATGTGGGAGAAATTAAAAAAGGGTTGGAAAGGATTGACTTTTTTGGTTTAGTACATGAACATATTGCCTTCTTGCCAAACTCTGTCAATGTAGATATCTTAAGTAACACTAAATTAAGAAAAAAGCTTCTTTAGTTTGTCTAATTCAAAATAAAGCTATACTTATTTGGTCAACGCTAAATATTTTCATACAATTCACATCCTCTCAAGTATCATGCTAAAATAAATTACACTCCAAATTAAAGGAATTTAGGTAGAGTTGGAGAATGAACAACTAATTAGTATTAAATTTCAAGTCAGGTGGCTAACTTTTAACAGGCAACCCCATTTTGACTATGCCATTACATATAATGCACATTTGGTGTTGTCCACTTCATCCAAAAGGGGATTTTTTTTTCTTCAAAATTTCACTAGGAATTGAATTCTCTTGAGAGTTTCTAATTAACGTGTAATTAAGATTTCGGAGCATATATATATATATATATTTGTTTTATTTTAGTTGTTCAATATTGTAATGACTAATTCAAAATTAATAGCATGTGACAAGTTGTTAAACAATGAAAATTATAGGTTTCGTAAAGGAAAAGGATCGGAATTCAATTAAATAGAGTGATAAATAAATTATTATTACTTACCTATTTTAATTACAATAACAACAATAACAAATTCAGCATAATCTCACAAGTGAAATTTAGAGATGGTGATGTATACTCAAGGCAAAGCTAAGTAGGGCTGATGGGTTCATCCAAACCCGTCCGCCTTCAATGGAAAGTTTATATATGATTAAAATTATAGTAATAGATATTATATCCTTTCGACTTTTTCATATTTTGAACCCTTTAATTCAAATTTTGATTCCTCCATAATTTATGCTCAATCTTACTCTACCTCATGAGAGACTAATTTGAGAAATTCTAGGCCCATTAATTACTGTACCTAATTATTCTTTATTAATATATATGGCACAAATCACTTTTTTTTTTTTTTTGCTGAACAGAACAGGTCAATCACTTGGTCAAGCCGTACTCGAGGTGAATACATATATATAAGTGGAGTAATACCAACCTCGAGGCATTTCCACATGGTTGCGTACTTCTTTGCTCTCTCAATTTCGAAAGAAATATTATTGTACTATTCATACAAATATTTATAACTTATTTAAAATTTTATTTTTTTATTAAAGAAAATGTTATGCTCAATCAAATATCATTATAGAAAATGAGGAAGTTATTGTAAGGGCATCTCCAACCATAAACTCTATTTTACCCTTCAAATATAAAATTCTCTATATTTTCTCAAACAACCAACTCCAACTCAATTCTCTATTTTACTCTCTAAAAATAATTTTTTTCTCTCTCCTCAATATTATATTATTATTTCTATTTCATTCTTATTTTCTTTCATAATATAAATCCTTACTTTCTTTTTCCCAAATAATTACTTTATATAATTTTCATGTGATATAAAATTTTATTTTTTCAAATTTTTTATTTAATATAATATTTTATTTTATTTTAAATTCCTAAATAACATAAATTGTAAGAAAATATTATATAATATATAAATTAATGAACAAATTCAAATAAAAGTAAAATACAATTACATAAACACTCAACTTTCAAAATTATTACGTTGCTCCCATATATTATCTATTAATGCATTACAGAGTTCAAAATGAGTATTTTTGTCCTTAATTTTTTATGTCTAGCTAAACATTGTTCAAACCGGAGATTTTCATCTACCATCATACCTTATTTTTTTTCCGAATAGTGCTAAATTTGAAAACGACCTACCAGATTATTAAATTATTATTGTGATAAATTAATTATTATGTTATGTATTGTATTTTTAAATTAATTTTTTCATCTTATCATTTAATTTTGTGCATTCTTTATAGTGAAAATTAATAATAAAATAAAATTATATTATTGACGAAAATTAGAAAAACAAATGTATTTTAATTCGGGATGAAAGTAGTATATATTAAATAATATATTTTTAAAAATATTATATTACATATAAAAAGAATTATGAATAATAGATATTTAATTAATGACATTATATGTAAAATAATATGTTGATTAGCAAATAATAGAAATAATAATAAAATATTGAAAAAGTGAAATAGAGAGTGTGAATAGTAATTCTTAAAATTTGGAGAACTACTATTCAACTCTATAAAAATGAAAAATAGAGTCTAAAATATAGAGGGGTTGGAGTGTTCATTCTCTATTTTACTCTCCAAATATAGAGAATGAAGAGTAAAACAGAGGTGAATTAGAGATGGTCTTAGCAGTTTCAAGATTATAACAAATATAAAAACCATGATAATCATTATTAACACTTGGCCATAATTGAGAGAAATAGTCATCTCAGTTTCCAACTTTATTAGTAAGAAAAATTAAAACAACTGAAAAATAAGTTATACATTCTTGATTGTTCTAAAATTATTCTCATGATGAGGTGGCATGGAGAATCATCTTGGAGGAATATTCTGACTTCTCATTTTCCCAATTAAGTTTTGATTCATCACTGGGAAAATACCCCTGAAAAATGGTAGTAATATACATGTATTTCAGATATATCAATAATAAACACAATATGAATCAGAATTAGTCAAATTATAAAGATATGATAGTATTTGAGTCTAACTCAACCCCAAAAGTCAGTTCTTCAGGATGGACTGACTAAGCTTACAGAATACAAATCACCAGTTAATTTTCCAACTAATATGAAACTTTTCCCCATATCACTTCCCCTTCACACCCAGGCTCAAGTACTGGGGCGTGGATTAAAACTCAAAACAAAAATGTACCCGACTCTGATATCATTTACCTCGAGTTTATTTAAAAGTTCCTTGGCATTGGGAGCTGATACAAAAATTTGGGGGGCATTAGGGCAGATGAATCCTTCCTCCACTGCTTTGTCAATAAACGTCAAGAGGGAATTGTAGTAACCATCTACATTCAATAATCCTACCTGCATTAATATTATTTCAATCAAATTACTGTTAATCATGGGGAAAAAAATTCTAATTAAGCTGATTAAAGGAACTTAGAAATTTAATTACCGGTTTATCATGGATTCCAAGATAAGCCCAAGCAATGACTTCAAGCAGCTCTTCTAAAGTTCCATAGCCACCTGTAATATTTACTCAATTAGTCCAATAATTTCACTAGAGTTGCCACAAAGTTTAATTTCTTGCAAATAAAAGGCACTCATGTATTTTGTAAAGAATTAGTATAAATTAGTAAATGCGAGCTCAAAATAATTAAATCGATGTACTCATAAAAAATAATTTGTTGTTGTAGGTCACCTTAATCTGATTATATAAAATAGTAATGAGTTCAAAGAGAATTTAATTATACATATCATCTTCAAGAAAATGGTCAAAATGATTCTTTTTAATAATTAATATATTGAAGTTAGTTTATTTTGGTTCTTTCATAAATGCATCCTAACAGATCGATAACGTAAGAAAAAAAAGTGATTTTTTTTTTGTCAAGGACCATATCATTTAACGTGAATATATCAAGAACAAAAATAGACCAACACCTACATATTAAAGGACCATTTTGATCATTTTCTCCATCATCGTGAATATGTACAGTAAATTCCATTTTCTCACACACATTATTGATTGCAGAAAAAAAAGACATTTAGTGACAATATTTTTTTTCCTTTTAAGCAGCAATTGAGTTAATGTCATTACATCCATAGTGATTAAAGTTTTTAATGACATTATATAGAGTGTTGGTTATAAATAGATTCCCATACTATATTAGTGCATATAGCGACAATTATATTACTACACCTAATTAATAGGTACAATTTTTTATTTTTGTATAAAGTAGATGAAAATTTTATTTATATGATAAGGTGGTTAATATATGGTGAAAAATGGGGAAGAATGAAGAGGAACCAGGTAAAGCAATAAAGGCATCAGAATGTTTGGCCATTTCAGCTTTCCTCTGGTGCATATCTGTTACTGCCTTCACCTCTCCTACTGTCTCACCAGTTATCTGCATGTGGCACCACAACTATTATTATTACCGTAAAAGTATTGAAAGGGTAGAAAATTCGGGTCCACCCATTATATAGCAATTCATCGTTCCAATATATTGTACTGTGACATTCATGATCGATTAGTAAATTTCAATTGTGATTTATTCTATTCTTCTACTTTCGCTACGTAAAGAAAAAGTAAGTTCTCATTTATGAATTACATACGTTATCTGACTAGATTTAGATTAATATGTTATGTAATTTTACCGAAGTCATTGCAAAAATACCCACACAACAAGTCCACTGACACTCAACTTTGTTAGCCCCACATGCATCAAGTGGATATATATGTACAGTCACTGAGTTAGACATATTATCTCCAGAAACAATTGGTGGGGGTCTTTAATTGTAATTTGTAACAATATAAAACAAGAATAAAAAAGAGAAGTAGTGGGGAAAAGAACAAAAAGAAAACGATGAGGCTGGTAATGCATATATTGCAGCCTTTATGCAGGGTCGTCGTACTCTCTCCAGTCTACTATTGTACGTAACTGATGTTAATATACTAGGCAACACGGCACGTTCAACTACATTCATTGCTTTCTACTCGAATTATGCACGTCTATATATACTTCCGAAAAAGATTAATATGTGTACGTACATAATTGTCATGAATCAATCTCTATTTATTTAGGAAGATAACTACAAAAAGATGTATAGTCTCTATATAACGATATTCCATTATATTACTAGACAAACAATGTTACGGCCTATGGCAAGGTCTACGAGAGGCCGTTGAAGTGGCCTGGGCAAGAGTCATGACAGAACATGACGTTTACTTGATGGATTTCTTAAGAAATAAAGTTATATCAACTATAGTTTTTGGCATCATTAAGTGTTTGATTCTAACAATAAGTGGTATTAGAGTCAAGGTCATGGATTCGATTCCCAAGATTGAGCAACATGCTACATGAGGTTCATGTTTGGAGGGGTTATTAATTATTAGATAAAGTCAACATTCTACCTATGACAAAGCCTGTTTACCCAACATCCTGCTTGCGCAAGGACTAGGGTGATCCTGATTGGAGTCATTATCGAATATGCTGGGCCTAGTTAAAAAATAAGGTTATTATACCTTTACTATCAACTATAATTTTTGGTAGAATGGTAGGGTTTGATCGTAACGGAAACATGTCCCTATTGTTTTTATATGTCTAAATTAAGTAGTCCGCAAAGAGGACCAATTGCTGTGTTAGAAGGAGGGGGACCAAAAGGGAAGGAAGGGAATAAAGAAAGCAATAGCTATCGAACAAGAAAATTCTGAAAACAAAAATACTGAAACCAAACATACTACACAACTAGATACAATACTAGGTGTGTACAAAATTGAACCGAAAATCGAGTCAAACCAAAAAAAATAAAATTCGACTAGTGGTTTGGTTTGACTTGGTTTTAAAAAAAAACCCGACTATATTTGGGTTGGTTTGGTTTTAACTAAAAAAAAACAACCCGATACCAAACCAATCCGACATTAAATATGTAATTTTAAAATTTTATTTTATACATAAAAATATTTACTTTGATATAATTTAAAAATATTTCTTATACTATTTCATAGTTTTTATCTTTTAATATATTATTTCAAGTTTAAAACTTAGAATTCGGAATGGTCCAATAAAGATTATAGTTCATAGATGTTGATAATTATAATAAAACTTAAATCAAAATCAAATTAATACTAATGCAAAAAGAAAATCAATTCAACACTAAGAATGACAATAATATTAAATATTTTTTTTTTAGTTTTACATTGGTTTAGACAATTAAAATACATAATCTAATTTTAATTTTCCTTAAATATTTAGTAATGTAACTAATACTTATTAAACTTATTTTAGCATGATTTAGTACTTTTAAATTATGATCATTTTCATTTTGACTTTGCAATATTTATTTTATATGATGATTTCATTATTATTTTTTATTGAATATTTTTGTGTCATCAGTACTCATCTCATATTTTGTGTTATTTTTTTAAGAAACACCTTAGATAATTGTATTTTGGTTGGACTAAAGAAATATTTGGAGCACAAGTTAATTATATGTTTGTATGCAAACTTTACCGAAAAAAATCCAAAAATCTGAAAAAATTTGAGGTTTATTAGTTTGGTTTGATTTATAAATTTAAAAATTCAACACAATGGTTTGGTTTGGTATTTAAAAAACCCGAACCAACCCGAGGTTGAAAAACCCGAAAAAATCCAAATTTTATTAGATCGGTTTGGTTTATAAATTCAAAATTTTTTATACAAATAATTTGATTTGATATTTGAAAATTCCAAACCAACCTGGTCATGTACACCCCTGTACAATACTAATAACATAAAATTCCATCTTGCTGTTTTTGTATCATATACCAACAACTAGAACACACTTCATACAAAAGATAACAAGAATGAGGTAGAGAATACATCAAATATGAGAGGCTACCACAAAAACCCCTTAATTTCATTTGTTTTCTTATTTTCTTATGTCACTTGATTTTTAAACTAATAATCGAGTATATATGTAAGTCAAATTAACATCTTAATATTGTGACGAAAACGCTTACCTCTTTCGGCATTAATGTCTTGGGAATCACACTGAAGAAAAGAACATGTAAAAATTAGTTAGGGCACCTAACTAAGGAGTGAAAATCTTGATTAATCAAACACTCTTAGTCCCAAAATAACTATCGTTTTAGCTCACTTTACGTTTATTGAGAATAATAATAAAGACTATAATGTAGTATAGTTTAGTACTCCATTTGTCTCTAATTACTTGTCCACTTTTAAATTGACACAATTATTAAGAAAATAATTATTGACATAGTGAGTTTATCATTTTACCCCTATTAATTATGGAGTGAATGAATTAAGAACTTAAAATTTTCAAAAAGTTCTACCTTTTTCAAAGTAATTAATTGAGAGTATAATAGGTAAAAATATTTTGTCCTTTTTTGATTTGTCAAAATGGACAAGTAATTAGGAACAACTAAAAAAGAAAAAGTGTACAAGTAATTAGTGACATAGGAAGTAGTTTTCCTGAGACACTTATTTTGGGATGGAGTGAGTACTATGTTCTGTCTTAAATTTCTAAAGCAACACTTATTTTGGGACAACTTTTTTTGTTTGTTAAAGCTAACACTTATTTTAAAAGCAAGTTGCCAATATTTTAAAGTTAAGTTATTCAAAAAATAAAATGAAAAATATATTTGAAGAAGAAAGAACTGACCCAAGGACATGGCGACCACCATTATGAACTTCTTGAGAGACCAAACCCATCAAACCAATGCTGCCTCCTCCATAAACCAGGTCTATTTTTCTTGATACCTTTGTTTTATACAAACAAATATAATAAAATAACATAACATTTTGAC
Source organism: Solanum stenotomum (assembly GCF_019186545.1). Classification (NCBI taxonomy): domain Eukaryota; kingdom Viridiplantae; phylum Streptophyta; class Magnoliopsida; order Solanales; family Solanaceae; genus Solanum; species Solanum stenotomum. The sequence continues at coordinate 3,741,103 of NC_064289.1, forward strand.
AATTGGCTTACACGGTGATGATTTATATAGTCGACACAAAATAATAAAGTATGCGCATAAGCTATCATGCATCATCGCATCAATATCTTAAAGAGATGAATGACAATTAGAGAGTTTAGGAAACATAGTATTTTTCTTACTATTTCTCTTCCAAGCTCTATTGCAGCTTCCTTATAGATACTTTTTTTTCCAGCACTACTCCCACAAAACACACAAATCCTCTTGAATTTTGACTGTTTTATTTCCTTCTCCATATCTCCTATTTTTTTTTTTTCTCTTTCTATGTGGGAATGGTGGGTATCTTGACTACTTGCTAGTATAAATAATGGAACAAGTTACACTACCTTTTATAGTAGTAAAATTTTTAACTTATATGAAGCTTACAATTTAAAGAAATATCTACACATGTATGTTATCTTTACGCGATTATAATTTTGAAAATAAAATAAATTAGGAAAAACTTCCATGCCCCTTGGACAAGTAGCAATAAAAAATTATTGTTTATTAAATTGCCACGTGCATCCACAATCTGTATTGCGTAACAGTATGGCAAAACCTAGCCAAGCACAACTAAAACACACTTAAAGTAGCCGTCAAAAATTTACTTTTTTTTGCGAATTTATACCACTAACATTGTGTCGCAATATTTTATTAAAATACAATTCTTCAATAGAAATAAGTATAAGTAAAGAGGGTTAAACTTTACCTTGTCAATTTTACAAGATACTATTAAACTTTTACTAATTAACACTCAATTTTGTTTGTGTGAGATTGCTAATGCACAAGTTCATCCCTCTTACGTTAGATTCTGAATTTTAAATTTATTATTATGTGTGCTTAAGATGAATCAAACTCACATCAAAGATATATAAATATGTTTCTAAAAAAAAATACTAAATTTATGAAAAGTTACTGCGCTCCCAAAAACTCCGTCTCACCATTAGCTGTAAGATCTACCTGCCTACACCCCACCTACTTGAAATTATAACGTTATAACGTATGTATAGACTATGTTTGTTGATCTTTGGGTCCTCTAATGAATTGAATAACAACAGGAGTAAGTATTTAAATGCCTAATTTGTGAACGATAACGAAGTGTTATTATCCCATGTGGACACTTGTCATTTGCATTAATGTAATCAGAAATTATTACTAGTAATAATAATAATACGTACTACTTGTCAATAATGAGCCTCACAAGTAGTAAAAAGTATCCGTACATATTTCGTATTACTCTGTGTGGGACGTGGGGGGTACTGTAAGTCGAATTAAATAGAAGTCACAACGTGGAGCTTTGGAAACGTATCATAATTTTAGCTTTCTTCGAAAATTACTCCGTACATTTTAATAAATATCTTAATTAATTTTGTTACAATTTTTTTTTTTAATCTTTAATCAAAGATTTTGATTGGAGAACCTCAAAATAAAAAATGCTTTATTTACCACACTTTTAATACTAGACTTACTCGATATATGACTAAATATAAATTCAGATTAGTCAAATCAGTAAATTACAAATACGAAATGATTAAATCGAAAAAAAATACAGGAGGAAAAGATAGAGAGGTAAGAAAAAAAAGTGCATGGTTTTCAGAGACGGAGACTTTTTTCACTAGTGGTAATTAATTTCGCATGTAAAAAGTAAAGGCATTTCTTATATATCACCTTCATGCCCTATGGCTATAAGCATGGCTGGGTATATATAGGTTGTTTTTAATGGACGGATAAGATTGAATATGAACCTATTAAAAAGTAAATTAGATAAAAAAGGATACTTGCATTTTTGATTCATACTGCCTGTACTATTAATTAATTTCACCCTAAACCCATGTTCAATTATATCACGGTGTTAAAAAAACTATAAAGTTCAACATCTAGCTATACATGACTTGTAGTATGGATTTTTTCTCCAAGGCTATCAAATCAGTTAAAAAATAATTACTATCAACACGTCAAAAAAATAAAAATGATTTGGAACAGTAATTCTGAAAAAATAAAAATAAAAATAAAGAGATGTTATCTATATAGGAGTACAAAATAGATTTTGACAAATTATCAGAATAAACCTAATTATTTGGTATTCGAAATCTAGTGATTGTTCATATTGTCTCATTAAATCAAATCAACTCAGCTTGCTAATCAATCTCCAAGATCTTATTGGGCGGCAAATCGGAGACAGATGACCACAGTCCTTGGCCTTATCAATATCGGAGGTATACTAATCAATCAACCCATAAAATCAATTTTCTTTTATGACAAAATAAGTCAAACCTAAGTGGTCACTGCATCTAGATTCAGTGTTTGTTTCCAGTCCTCTTCATGACAACAAAATGGATAGAAGAGTTTTCCATTGCGTAACTATTCTTTCCTCACCAATATGAGTTTAGGTGGGATGGCACCTTTAATTAAAGGTCCCGACCTCTATCAGGTTTGAGTGTTGGTTATGCAAAAAGTCCTATGAAAAGTGCCCTCGTAGAAATGGGTTCTGTGATGGATAAATTCAGCTTAATCAAACTCTATTACGGATATTATAAACTAAACGCGAGGTGGAAAAAAGGAAAGTCGGTAATTGCGTTAATTAATGAATGAGTTAATTATATGCATTTAATATGGATGGGAACACATAGTTTTCTGGTACTGAGTACTTATGTTTACACTTTTCTGGCCATTTGTTGGCTCCCAATTATGGTAATCTTTTTTTCTACATTTTCCGGTTTGCGTCGCTTTTACTTTATTTGGATAATGACTATTCAAATCATTTCATTTTTCTATTTTTTTCCTACTACCAGCTAGAGGTTTAGTGACTAGCTTTAATATGTGTGGACATCTTGATATACTTTTAATTATTGAATTTCAATTAATTACTAGTACTTAAAATTCAAATCAAATACTACCCTAATACTTGTGAAATCATAATAATATGCACTAGCGTCGGCAAGATTATTTCTCACCGAGTTGGTACCAGAAAGAGTACTTCTCCTTATCTCTTTTACTTGTCACATTTCGCAATATCATAATTGTTAACTAACGTATTTTTTCATCATATTATTATAAAAAAAGATTACAATTTATAGAGCACTTTTCATATATTTTTACAAATATCTATATATTAATTTAATTTATCTCTAAAAATTAATCAAATTAACTTTTACATTGCAATATGCGACAAGTATATAGGATGGGAGGTTGTATATGTCAACAGTATCAGTAAAAATTGAGAAGCAAAACTAGAAGTGATAAAAGTGAATTTGTAGATAAAATTAAAAGGCAATGACAAAGAGGCTGATAAGAAAGAAAGTGCCTTGTTAAAATTTCCAAGTGGTCCTATGTAAGGAATAGAACGCCGAACACGACTTCATACCTAGGACTCGAACTTGGAATTTCTGATTAAAAGATGTACGACTATTTACTACTTCATCATAACCCTTGGTGGTACGTAATAGCTCTGTCTCTCTCTTCATATATATATAAAATAAAATTTTAACTTATGAAAACGTGTAATAATTACTACTATATTCTATATCATGTAGTTATATATTATTTAGAAAAACAGGTCACTTATAATCATAACTAAGTCTAATCCCATACTAACTACTGGTTGAAGGTTAAATGATGATAGTACTACTATATATGAATTGGATGGGTGAAAAGGATGTTGAATTAATCCTTATAAAAGCAGACCCTCTAACAGGAATTGGGTACATAAAATGTCAGACTCAAGCTATCATAATTCATATTTCTCCATCATTTTAGACTAAAAAGGAGATGAAATTCAACAAGAGTAGCCATCAGCAAGTGGAATATTTGAATTTACTCAGCTGTGCTGGTTCCTTATTTGGTCCAAAGTTTTTGGTCGGCAAGAAAGGGATGGCAGTGCATATAATTGAAGTTACAATAATACCGTCCTATACTTGATTTACATATCAACACATTATTGTTGAATCAGACACTATACAATGTATTGTGATGGAGATAATAAGTAAATCAACCACAACAACATACACTGAAATCCGAAAAGGATAGAACTTATGCAACCTTACCACTATCTCGTGAAAGAGATGTTGTTTCCAAAGGACCTTAGACTCAAATGTAACAAATCCAGGTACAAAGAAGAATGAGACAGTGAAAAAAATATAGCAAGCTAAGTAGCAAGGAAACAATGCAAAGTCTGCCAGAAATAATGTACTGCTAATCGGAACATAATAAACAACATACTCCTTCTAATTACTTGTCCACTTTTCCTTTTTTTAGTTGTCCCTAATTACTTGTCCATTTTGACAAATATATAAAGGACAATTTTTTTTACCTATTATACCCTCAATTAATTACTTTGAAAAATATAGAACTTTTTGAAAATCTTAAGTTTTTAATTCATCCACTTCATAATTAATAAGAGTAAAATGGTAAACTCACTATGTCAATTATTGTTTTTTAATAGGTATGTCAATTGTAAAGTAGACAAGTAATTAGGAACAGAGAGAGTATTAGGATAGATTATTGAAAACAATACTAAACAATGATATATCATACCAAAAACAAGAGTTACAATACTATAACTAGTACAATGGCAAACACCAATTATCCTAAGCAAGCCCAATACTACACTACCTACTAATATTCTATCCTAATATAATCCACTCAACTTGACTGTCCAAGTTTGGCAAGTTAATATTTATTAACTTGATCCGTTTTGGTTCGTCCAATTCGATCAATCTAAAAGTTGAGCTACTTTTAACTGAGGATGTAGTCTAAATTGATCTATAAGTACTCTTGTCAAAATATTTATTAAAACAAAGTTAATTTTTTGTTTGATGAACTATATTATATAATCATCATAAAGAAAAAAAATGCAAGTCTTTTTAGCTGGGTAATTAAATAAATTATAACTTTTCTACAAGATACAATTTTAATGTATTTACTGAGAGGGCTAACAATTTTTTGGGCAAGGCATATTGAAGGAATTATTAAGTACATTGTAGACACTGAATGAAGGCAGGTTGATTATCAAGTATCTTGCATAGATTCAAAGGTTCCCTACCTAAGGTAGAAGGTTTGATTTCCACCCTCCAAGTAATTAGGGATCAATCACTTAGTATGTGTCCAGTAAGATCACCATAGAAAGTAGTTGTGACAGGTCAAATGGGCTAATTGAGTTTTTCATGGTCGATTATGAATTATGGTTACAAGACATATCTTTATTCAAACAGACTTTTTTTTTTAACACTAGAGCAAGAGAATCACTATATTGTTGAGCTTCCATATTTGGTGATATAAGGAATCAATATTGACCTGCACTCAATAGAGTTGTTATATCTCGTGAGACCTTTATCTTTATATGTTGTAAGAGTGTAATTAAATGAATAAGTTGAGTTGAAATTGAGTATGTTAAAATAGATTGGGTATAAAATATGGACGTTAGAGATCGTCCATGCTAAGTACTACTACTCTTATTTCGCCCACCACAACACCCATCACCCCTATCCCTACCTATCCTCGCAATTTATATCAGATTTATATAAATATTTTTAGAATAATATTTTTGGCACCAAGAAAAAAAAAATTCAGGCAAATAGTGTACACTCCACCAAGGTGTACAAATGAAATTGTGGCCAACTATAATGCAACGTGACCATAGAACACACAAGTCCAGATGTCATCGTTTCATAGACCATCCTCATCGACTCACCAAATCTTCCATCTTCAGAAAAAAAAAAACAGCAATGGTAGCTGAACTCAAGCAATGATCTTTCTTCTTTCCTTCACAAATTCAGCTGCTACTCATCTCGTCTCCCTATCCAAATTCCCAATTCTCAGAACCCCACAATTCTCCACCATGTCTACCAATTTCTTCAAGTCTCACGCCTTTGCAGGCAACCCCATAAAGCTAAGAACCCCTAAACCAACTGATCCATTTTCACCACCCTCTGCTCTCAAGACCCTTAAAAACCTTCTTTTAGGAAATACCCATGAACCCAATTCCCCTAATTTCAAGATCTTGCCTTTCAGAAAGGGAAGGCCATTGGCTGGTTCAGTTAGGGATTCGAATGAGCCGAATTGGCACCTAGGTTGGTTGAGTTTTGGGGATTGTAAGGCGTTTTTGGAGAATTCTGAGGTTAATTTGAGTGAAGATACTTTGGTTTATCTGGGTTCTGATTCTGAGGGTGATGGGGTTTATGTTGTGTACTGGGGTATTGATGTGACAGAGGCTGGTAATGGATTGGTTAAAGAATTGGGGGGTAATCAGTTTTGCTTTGTTGAGCTTAGGACTTTGATGGTTGCCACTGATTGGGAAAATGCTTCATCCATGGGACAACTTGCTATTGCTGGTCATGTATGTGTTTTTCACCTCTGCCTTTTCAATTTCAAAAACTACAATTCTTGTATAACATTGATACAATTACATTGCTCGTCGAATTGGATTGCTGCTCTAGTTGTCTGCATTGTGATCACCAGCTATATGAATTAACTAGGCATATTAATGTAGTGAATCATTTTCATAAACTATCCACTACCAGCTGGTATTTTGAACCCATGTACTCCTTTCGTTTCGATTTGTTTGTGTGGTTTTGACTTGGCATGGAGTTTAAGAAAATAAATAAACTTTTTAATCTTGCGGTCTTAAACTAAGATATGTAGTGTGTATCAAAATGCTCTTTAATCTCGTGGAAAGTTAGATTACAGTGTTGCGAAAAAAGGAAAGATACATTCTTTTTTAAACAGACTAAAGAGAAAAGTAAGACAAACAAATGAGGCGGAATATCTTTTTTCAAGTTCTATCTTTAGTTATGTAGATTCTTGTAGGCAAGAAAATGTTGTATGTTTAGAATACTACTTAAGTGATCTTACATAATCTTGAACTGCTTAACAGAGGATCTCTTGTTATGAAATTGCAACCTGGTTATGCAGTTAACATCACGTTGTAAATGTGCATTTCAAACTTTATTATCTTAAGATTCTTAACCTCAATTAGATTAAGAGTGTTAAAGGGTTGTCTCAGAAAGTGTGGATGTGTCTAAGAGTCCTGATAATTCCATCTAGCATCAAGTTTGTTTCTAATTCTAAGAAAATGAATTTGGGTTTTTGCCACATTATTGTCAATGTTGAACTGCACATATCCAATCATTCGGTAGCATTCTGTTTTAGTTATTTGTTATAAGTACCTTCTAATGCTAAAAATGGCGACCACAATTAACTGAATGTTTTACTTTTTGTCTTTGGAATTTTATCAGGCCAGATCATTACTAGAATGGCATACAGTATCACGTTTTTGTGGATTTTGTGGTGGTAAGAACATTTTAATTGATGCTGGGAGACGGAAACAGTGCTCTAATGAGTTATGCAAGAAGAAAATCTATCCTCGAGTTGATCCAGTATGTCAATCAGATCGATTTTGTTCTCTCTGATTAATATTCTGCTTGTGGTTGTACACTTTTTTGGTTTACTTGTTTTTCTTTGTTTCGTGGAAGAGGTTATGGGACTTGCATACTGAAACGCTACATGAGAATCCTAACTTTCTTTGGCATGTCTTGTCCTGGCAACAGGTTGTGATTATGTTAGTTATTGACAAAGAGAATGACCGTGCGCTATTAAGTAGGCAGTCAAGATTTGTGCCTCGCATGTGGAGTTGTCTAGCTGGTTTCATGGAGGTATGTGGTGTGCTTTTGATTTTGAGCAATGCATTTTCGAGCTGCTGCATAACTTGTTGCCAAATTTAGTTAAAAAATAGCATTCATATGTCTTGATCACTATGGATGTTGTCCATGGTGAAAAAGAAATTTAGTCACTAGAACCTCATTCCAGCATCAGTGTATTAGTTATTTGACTTATTTCCTATTAGCCAGTGGTCAATTTTTATTACTTCCTCAGTATATGGAGTAGGAAAAAAAGGTTTTTGAGTTTTGACACAAGCTAAATATTTTAACATAGCCCAAAATACCTTAGCATCTCGTGGTCTACAAAATGACTGTCTTATCATAAAAAAAATGATTATTTTTTTTCAATCTTTTGAAACAAGAAATGGAAAGAGTGTCACATAATATGGAACGGAGGGAGTATTTCAATTTTCTGCATAGTACTTCAGCTCCTTTTTGTTTTTTGGTTGGTTTGCTGTCTCCCTTTTCTGTTTTAATATGTGTACAATTAGCCAGCATTGGTTTTTGATCCTGTCATTCACAATTTATTTATGAAACATGTTAATTAGTATCTAAATTTATTAGTAGCCAGGAGAAAGTTTGGAGGAGGCTGTGAGAAGAGAAACATGGGAGGAGACCGGTATTGAAGTTGGACAAGTTGTTTACCATAGTTCTCAGCCATGGCCTGGTAATGTTCTTGGAAACAGATTTGTGGTATTTGTTCCCTTCTGTTCTTTTAGTTATTTTAACCACCTAGCTTTTTCATAATGATGTAAGGTAATTATGTAATTAGTGTTTTTTCCAAGGAAAAGTGCCAAAAAGTGACAAGGTAAGGTGGGTGGAACTTGAAGCGGAAAGAGAGAAGTGAATCACACAATTTATGAAGAAAATTTAAATTACTAAACATACATGAACTCAGTACTAATGATTATTCAACATCCAATATAAGAAAATGCCTTTATTAATCCAACTCCTCAAATCGAGATTCAAAGAACAAGTGAATCACAGAATTTATGATAAACATCCATTATAAGAAAATGCCATTATTGAGATTCAAAGAACTGATCCTGATTTTCATTTTGATAACTTTATGAATCATTCTTTGAAGCGCGTGACTTCACCCATGAATCAATAACCATTGCTTCGCATCGTAGCAACAAAGCAATGCCTTTTATTATCAATGCTGGGAATGAATACCAGAGTAGCTCCTAATTGTTACCACCAATCTTTTAAAAAAACATCATATTGGTGTGATGCATATCACTTGTCAGCTTTCCATTTTTCTTTTGAGCATTGTTGATCTAATTGTGCGCCAATCAGTTGCTTCATGAAATGGTCACTAGAGGTTTTCTTTTCCTCATTGGCAGTTGTTACTGAACATTTTATCTGTATTTCTTGCATGCCAGTGTTCTTTTAGCTCATGTGATTATCATTTTACTGTATGATTCCTCTACAGTTGGACCTAGCAGCATGCCGTGCCAACTTATGGTGGGATTCTTTGCGTATGCAAAATCACTGGATATTAATGTGGATAAGGAGGAATTAGAAGGTAACTTGAAGATCTTTAATTATGTTGATTTTTGATCGACTCCGTTTGACTTATAATGCTTGAATTCCACCTTTATATTTTGATTATGGGCATTTTCTTTCTTTCTGTGACGGTGAATAAACTTGTGATCTAGATGCGAAATGGCACAGCAGAGAAGATGTGAAAAAGGCACTCACAATCGCGGAATACAAGAAGGCACAGAGGACTGCTGCTGGTAAAGTGGACCAAATGTGCAAGGGTGTAGAAAGAGGACAGAGCTTGTCTTCCGATTTCAATGTGGAAAGTGGGGAACTTGCTCCTATGTTTATCCCGGGGCCCTTTGCAATTGCTAATCATCTCATTTCCTCTTGGGTGAATGGGGTTGAATCACAACTTGCAAGTTCTTTCTCAAATTTATAGGTTGGTGCTCACTAATGAAGTTTTTTTTTTTCGGCATGTCATTTAATCTTGTGTGTATCATCTTTCTATTACCAAATCTCTTGTTTGAAATCGATTTGCTGAAATTGTTGCACCGTTAATACTGTAGTAAGCTCCTCTAATCTGTTAATGTGCTCAAATTATTAAGTTCCTGTTCCACATAGTTTTTCTACTTAGGAAGTAAGGTTAACATGAAGGATGTCTTTCTGTGTGACAGGACTTTAGTAATTGACATCAACAATGTTGTTCTCAAAGATTCTTAGGTAAGTAAGATCTTCCATATCGTCAAATCTTCATTGTATTGTCGTATCTTCCTTTTCAAATGATTGATGCAACAAATAGTAGTCTAATGTTGATCTCAATTTTCTTTGCTCTTCTTGGATTATTTTGGTTCTCACTAGATGTAAGCATAAATCAAAGAAAGAGGACAATGTCAAATAGTGAGGGTTTCTACATAAAATGACCTTAGTCTACTCGTGAAGAAACGAATATGCTTTGTTAATCTAAAACTAGTGGCTTTCTGTTTTTGCTTGGTTAAATTTGTCTGTTTGGTGAAAGAGGTGGCTGGGAGATTCATTTAGAATGTCAATCGTCAATATGCTCATATTGGTGACGTTATTGTTGCTGTGATCAAAGAAGCAGTACCAAATAGATCAGAAGTAGTCAGAGCTGTTTACTGTAGAATTTTGTATCTTTGATCGAAATATGTTATAATCCTCAACTTAGAGAAACGTTAGTTTACCTGTGAAAACAGAGGATTGATTCTACATTCATTTCCATGTCGTTGAATGCAACACGTATTTTTTTCTTTTCTAGGCCACCACTACCCTCTGATGAGACGAACAATTAATCTTGCAGGGGAGTTGAACCTCCATATGTGCTGCAACAATACCATTGATTCAGTAGATGAATGCTGCTGGCAAGTGTGAAAATGGACGTGTATACGTACATGCATAGCAGACGTGCTAGTATAAATTTTAAGCAATTGCACTTCGAACTACTTAATTTGTAATTTGAATTTTGTGTTATAGAGATATTAACGCCACATAGCTCATATTTTGAGTTTGTTGCCCAATTTAGCTTTTATTTGTGTATAAACACCTTGCGTATACATTTCTATATAAGAATGATATATTATGTATCTTGTTTTTTTCCAGTTAAATGGCGTAATAACTAATCCTAGTTCTGAATATGATTATTAATTAACATCCTGTACTAAGTAGAGTATAATATATAGTACACTGCTATAACAAAACAAATATAAAGAATCAATTCATTTCTATTTGTTCTGGCTTGTATAATCTGATAGGACGTTTGTTTGGTGGCTGAGCTGGTCTAGCATTGCTTTCAGATAAAAAAAGTCAAAAAAACAGTGTTACTATCAAACTACCAAATTTATCGGTAATTCAAGTTAATTCGTCACTAAATAGCTTCAAAATCCGTAGCTAAATAAGATTAGCACATAATTTTTGTTGTTGAGCTAAAAAAAAATTTCATCGCCAATTTCTTATTTCCTAGCCGTGTTTTAATTAAAGAGCCATCCTTTTCGAATCTCACAAATTCTTATTAAATACTCGTTTTTGAATCCAAATATACAAAGAAACATACACTATAAGTAAATGAAATATAATTAGGTAAGAAAATTATTACTAATTACTAAAATTTTAATTTGGGGTAGCAACTCACAGCATGAACAGCATCTCTGATAAGTTTCATTTGTCTTTTGGTCACAGTTTTCACCTGGGAAATTAAAAAAAAATCACTTAATTAAAATTACTTTCAAAATTGGAAATACTTAAATTTAATTTTCATAATCTTGAGTGGGATTTTTTTTTTATTAATTACCTTTCTATCCATAGTCCAGATAACACCTTCAGTGCAAGGTGGTACTGTTAGGGAGCCAATATACCTATAATATTTTTTGCCATCTATTTTTATTTGCTTTGGATTAATTCTTCCAATGGCTCTCTCCACACCTTTTGTATTAGCAAGTGCTTTTAAATCCTTCTCTATCTGCGATATTAAATTACACTGATAATATAAAAATTAATTTTATTTTAATACTGTCGGTGAATATAATTTAAGTCGGGGCCGTCCGATCTTGTAGATGATTCCAATAACAGCAGTCTTTCCATCATTGCTTTCATGTACCAAATGTGCCTCCAAATTAACCCTGCATTTAATTTGTTGATATAAGTGCATAAAAAAATTATGCAAAAAATAAAGAAAAAAAATAGATTGGCTCAGCTATAATATAATCTATTATTGTCACTTATCAATTTATATAATACAACGATGTTTAACATGAAAAATAGAGTTAAAGGGGAGAAAAATAAAGAAAATCTTTTAGCACATATCAGAAATATCTTTAGAATTTATCGCCGTTTGAAATATTTAATGATATTTTTAAGGCTAGAAGGACAAGATATCATTAAAAGTACGTACAATGGGAAATTCAAAATTAATGAATTTTTTAAATAAAAAAATGTCATTATTTTGTTTTTGAAACAGATTAAAAGAAAAGAGTAGTGTCATGTAAAATAAAATTTAGTCGGCCAGCTTGAAAAATTTCACAAGGGGGTTCAGAATATAAAGAGATATATATACGAAGAAATTAAAAGAATTCAAATGATGTTATATAAATAGTGTAATTTTTTGACGAGGGACGTTACTGGCTCCGCCCTTGTGGGGGGTGTTAATACTAACAATATATATGTATGCCATAGAATATATACCGTTTTCCATTGATTGTGTGTTCAGAAGGTGTATGCCAATGGCATTGTTTAAGTTGATACTGAGTTCCATTTATCAGAAGGTAATGTGAAGCTGACCAAAAAGAAGTTGCTTTTGACTAAACTTGTAGTCATGAGAATTTTCTAAAATTTTATTCAGGTGGATAATTGAAGCCTCCTAGTATGTACTTTCTGGATATTAATTAATTGTATATGCTGTATAATAAAAAGACCGTCCGAGGACTCCTTTTTGGATTTCTTAATTCTCTGGAGTATGTGTTGGTTGAGATTAAAAGGACAGTTCGGTGCATTAAAATTTTCGTTATATGTTTGATTTAAAATAAAATTAAATTATAAGTGTTTATTATATGCAATCATTTTACATTTTTACAAAAGACTATTTCTACGAATTAAAACCATGACCTTCTGGTTGAGATTCCATGCATTGAATAATTAAAGACTACCACGATAGTTTCTTTATTGAAACTAAAATTCTATTTTCATTTCTCATGTCACATGCATGCCAATCTTTTTTGATATAGTTGTGATATTCAGGTCAGCCTGCATTTATCTAAATTAATTTCATAAGATACTTTCCACCACACACCAAAAATATTGTACTTTTTCCGTCCCAAAATAGTTGTTCACTATACTATTTTGAGATGTCCAATAATATTTGTTCACTTTATGATATCAATGGATAATTTTATATTTAGTTCCTAATACTTTTCCTATTATATTCAAAGGGTGATATAGTAAAATCAACATTCTATTTATAGTTTCTTAAAGGGTGTGTCAAGTCAATAATGAACAAGTATTGTTGGACAGAGGGAGTATCAGACAATTCCGTCCATCAAAATTAAAACATACATTAAGAATTACAATTTTGATCTCTTAGCTACCAATATAGACTATAAATAATTAGACCTTTACAAATACTCTAGAGAGTTAAAAGATATATTATTTTTACAAATTACAATTATGTGCTTCTATGATTCTGAAATGTGAATAAGTTACACAAAATAGCATGGTCCGCTTTTATTGTTTTATATATTTTTTTTGTCAGGACACTTTTTGGGGGTAAAGGAAGCAAAAATAGTATAAGAAGATATATTGGTGTAGAAAATCCTTCAAGAATTTATAAAGAAATATCCTATATTACTTCTTAATTCTTATTGCTAAATAGAGAACTCATACAGTATAAATTAGGTACGTAACTACACATGTAATGCTGTATTATTTTCCTCGTCGATCGTATGTAGGAACAGTTGCCACACAAAATCAAGGCTATTAATAAGTGATCGTAGCGAACCATCGTCTAGTTTAAAGTTAACCTAGCCAATCAATGAAATTACTAAGGTTTGTTAAATTTGATAGAACGTCCGTTTAATGGCTGAATTGGTCTGGCATTGGATTCAAATCCCTGAGATAAACATGAGAAGAAAAATCAAGAAGTTCCTTTCGTCCAAAATAAATAAATTTTTGAGGTATGACACACTTTTTAAGAAGGAAAAATATATGCTAAAAGTTTACTTATTTTGAATTGAAAAGAGTTAAATATAAGTAGATTCTACAATTTTTAAAAAATTGAAGAACCACCTTTTTCTTGTCGCACAAATTTTAATATATAGTAAAAAGAAAATTATTTTAATAGGCGCTTGGACATCAATTGAATGATGTAAGTGATAAAAATAATAGCATTTTGAAGGTAAATTGAAAATTAGTATCGGAAAAATTAATTTAGGCATGCATTACGCTAGAAAAAATATATAAACAAAAGTTTTTTAAAGAAAAAAACAAATTAATAATTTTGGGGTAGCAACTCACGTTAACAGCAGCATCTTGGAGCAGTTTTATTTGACTTGCCGTTACACTGTTAACCTATGAAATTGAAAAAGAGAAAAAAAATCACATAATTAAAATTAATACTAAAATGGGAATACTTAATTACTCTTAATTTTCATCATAATAATGAATTTAGGCAAATTTAATTACCTTTCCATCAATAGTCCAAACAACACCTTCAGTGCAAGGTGGAGTAGTTAGGGAGCCAATATATCTGTAATATATAATGTCATCCAATTTTATTATATTTGGATCATGTATTCCCATGGCTTTTTCTGCACTTCTTTTATCAGCAAGAGCTATTAAATCACCCTCTAGCTGTAATTACATAAGCAAACAATATCAAGAACCTGAAAAAAATAATTAGATCGATCGATTAAATTATACTGCTAGCATAAAAAAAAAATTGTGTTTACTATGGCTAGGAGATCATTAGGCAATAATCCAATTTCATAGAGGATTCCAATGACAGCAATTTTTCCATCACTGCTCATATGTACCAAATGAGCCTCCATATCATACCTGAATTATATTTATTCAAAAACAAAAAAAAAAAAAGAACTTGGTTGAGATTATGTAGATGAGTGTGTAAATAATAATAATTTTTCTCTTTGCGTACGTTATATTTCTAACAAAGGATATATTTTCCTGGATTATAATTTTCTCAAATCTTTAAAATTGTTAACTATTATGATTTATATTACTTTTTGTATAGTTTTTAAATATATCAGTTTTATTTCAGAAATTGAAGAATCTATGTCTAAAATCACACCTGGACATTAGATTTAACACCCATACTATGAATCAAGTATAACAAATTGAATAGATTAATTAGCACCCAATAACTTAAAAAGAGTAGAATCACGAATCTCATAAACTTTAAATCATGACTCTATCTCTAATCGCAATAAATATATATAATACCTTTTCCCATCGATACTATGTTCGGAAGGTGTGTGCCAATGAATTTGTTGGAGTTGATATTGAGTTTCATCAATCTTCAAGTATCCTGAATCACCATCCCATCTCAACTGCATTTATAAATAAATATATATTATAATCACAACTTAAAATTTTATTTCAATATGAGTGATGATATATTATCCACAATATATATTACTATATACTATAATGATACAATTTTCTTACGTACCATGATATCATGTCCTCTATTCACGAGAGTGGCATTGGATGGTTTGTAGTATTTTTGAAGAATTCCTAAATTTGATACAACTTCAACCATTTTGTTAACAAGGTCAATTGGAGACTGTAAATTTCCATTGCAGTTACTCGAGATTTTCCCCCAATTAGCTGGTCCGTTCTTTGCTTTTTTGTCATAACTAAACTCATCACTCATATCATCTACATTTACTCAGACATAATTAAGAAACTTACAACTATGTACACTGATGGTACAAAAAAAAGAAAAGAAATAACACTATTAAATCATCTTATATGAACACGAGCTAAAAAAATTCTAATTAATACATTTAACGTACCAACTTCTAGAGATCTTGAAAGAAATGCACTTGAAAGGAAAAGAAAAGAAAAGAAGAAGATTTTCATTGTTGTTGCCATATTCATATTCATATTATATCTTCAACCGTTGAAATATTTTGTGAGTTAATGAGGAAACTCAGTAAATTTATAGAGACTTATATAGGGGGGGGTAACGTTATATGAAGCTAACCAAAATTAAGTTGTAATTTTGACTGATTTTCTCTTGAGTTTAATTGCTGATTGAAAATTCGAAATTCTATTAAATTGATGATAATAAATTCTCCTTTTATTTCTCACATGAATGTATATTTCCCATTTTTGACATGAGTGATGGTACATTATGGTCGATGGTTATATATTCATGTTGAAATAAGCATTGCTAAAACACATCAAGATGACTTTACGATGTAAAAAAGTATCGAATATATATATAGTATACTTTTTATATTTGTATATATTTTGCACACAATCACTAGTTTTCAAGTCATTTTCTCCAAAAAAAATCATTACTTTCTCTGTCTCAATTTATGTGACACAATTTGAATTTCTTGAGTCAAACAATTTAGTATTAATCATGGATTAAGACATGATCTTTAAGTTTTTTTTTTTAAAAATAATATTTATATATTTGGAAACTACATATAAATTACTGCAAGTCACAATAATTGATAATTCAAGACATTTAAAACATATTTGGAAATTACGGTCACAGATAGACTTATTTGAATTTTCGTAATGAAAAAATTGTCACATAAATTAGAACAGAAGTATATTTTACGTGTGTACACTTACATGACTACTCACCAAGTAAATATGACTTTTTTTTTCGTGTCAAATTTTCAATGTAATAATGGATTAATTAAAGTTCTTACGAAATCTCTCCTTTAATTTGTCAATTTCTCTTTTGCTTATTCTGGATCTTAGCATGTTACGTTATTGCATACGTTATTCCCATCCAATAAACTAAATCTGGTAACAGAAATGACGTTAAGTCTCAAATACTTATAATTAGGACTAATTTCTTTGTTTTACTGCTATATATTGATTGGTAACAATTTACAGCCTAGACTAAATGATTCTGGTCTTTTGCATCCATTCCATTTTTGTTAAATTAAAGTCTATTATAGGAATATATTCTAATAACAGAACTGAAAAAAATTAAAGGTTCTACTAATTAAATCAGGATTTATTTCTTCGTCCCAAGTTAGTTGTCGTACGTGTTTCACTATTCTAATGTTTTCCAAAGTTGACGATGTATTTTGCTAATTAATTTCACAATGAAGCACCAACAAATCAACGTGCCTACACACGTACGTAACATATGCAGAACATATTACGAGTAATACTTATTACTGATACAATTGATACAATGAGATACTTATGATACAATTATTTGTAACATAAAATCATATATATTTCTAGTTCTAAACACCGTTATTATCATCGATAGACAATATAATAACTTAATTTATTTTCTTAAATTAAAGCTTCTTGGTAACGGATGAGGGTTTGACATGATCCCTACCGATTTATTAATAAAGATAGAACTAGATTAATTATGGGAAGGTTATTAAATACTCCCTAATCAAGCAAATGACCAAGGTTTGTTGAATTTGATAGGACGTCCGTTTAATGGCTGAATTGGTCTGGCATTGTATTCGAATCCCTGAGATAATTTAAATAGTAAATGATGTCAAATTCGAAATGAAAAATAGATACAACATATAAACAAGCAGATTTTCGAAACATAATTAAAATTTTATGTTAGAAACTCACATCATGAACAACATCTCGGAGCAGTTGAATTTGTTTTCTGGTTACAGTTTTAACCTGAAAATATTTTTTTTAAAAAAAATAAAATAATTAAAATTACTTTGAAAAATGTAAATAATTATATTAAATTTTGATAATAATGAGTCGGGTTTAATTGATTTACCTTTCCATCAATAGTCCAAATAACATTTTCAGTGCAAGGTGGTACTGTTAAGGAGCCCATATACCTGTAATATCTTTTTTCATCTATTTTTATTAGATTTGGATAATTAATTCCAATGGCTTTTTGATCTGCAAGTCTAAGAGCTTCTAAATCCTTCTCTATCTGTGATAATTACAAATAAATAATAATGTCAAAAAATTTAAAAATATAAAATCGATTAAAGTATATTGATAGCGTAACAAATAAATTTGTGTTTACCATAGTTAGGAAGAGATCAGGAAATAATCCAATCTCGTAAAGGATTCCAATGACTGCAATATTCTTTCCATCATTCGTTTCATGTACCAAATGACCCTCCATATCAAACCTTCATTTGATATACGCGAATAATTCTTAATAAAACTATTTACACTATCAGTATATATATACATATATACACACGCTTTATGAATATACCTTTTTCCATCGATAGTATGTTCAGAAGGTGTGTGCCAATGAACTTGTTTAAGTCGATATTGAGTGCCATTTATCTTCAAAAATCCTCCATCATCCCATCTCAACTACAGTATTTATAAATTAATACTTAATTCACTTATTACAAAATAATTTCAATTTATAATATCATGATCAAAGTCGATTTTTTAAATTTAAACGTACGTACCATTATATCATGGCCTCTGTTCAAGAGAGTGGCATTTGATGGTTTGTAGAATTTTTGAAGTATTCCTAAATTGGAAACAATTTCAACCTTATTGTTAGGAAAATCAATTGGAGACTGCATTTTTCCAGTTTTGCATTTGATCCAATTTGGATGAATATTGCTCCAGTTAGCTGGTCCATTCTCCGCGTTTTCAACGTAACTAAACTCACTCTCATCATCTACATCAATTCCCCAAAAGGATCACAACTTTATTCACTAATATGTTAGTGTAGAAGAAGTTTTATTTGTATTATCAAATCAGCTAAAAGATATAACGCAGATTAAAGGACGTTAATATTGCAAATTAAAAAGACACTCGAGGGTTCTATTTCTAATAATAAAATACATTTAACGTACCAACTTCTCCAGATCTTGCAAGAAATGCACTTGAAAGGAAAGCAAAAGAAATAAACAACATTTTGGTTATTGTTGCCATATTCATATTATTATATCTTCAACTATACTTAGAAGTGTTTTGTGAGTTGATGAGGGAACTCAGTAAATTCATTGATACTTATATAGGGGGAGTAAGGTAATATGAAGTTGACCAAAAAAATGTTGTAATTTTGACAATCTTCTCTTGCCAACTTTTGTTTTCCCTTCTAATTCCACGGGTATTTGTCACGTCCTACTAGCAATAGGAATCAGGTAACTCTGACCACCAAAATTACTTCTCTTGTCAAATGTTATTAATTTGGATTTAAGTTATATGTACTAACAATCTTTTACACCATCAGTACTATATATATATATATATATATATATATATATATATATATATATATATATATNTATATAGAAGAACTACTAATTATATTTTTATTAAGTTACCAACTATACTTATTTCTCACATGCATTCATATTGCCCATTTTTGACATATGATTGACGACACATTATTCATGTTGAAATAGACCTCCTAAAACACACAAAGATGACGTTACGGTGGAGATTATATATTTTGCTATGTTATTTCTTTATCGTGAATCAAAATTTGCAATCGCTAGCTTCGGCATACTATTTTAATAATAAAAGATCAGTTATGTGTAAAAGTAAAAATTTACTTGTATTTTATGTTTATGTCAAATAAATAAATATAAAATAAATTCCGCAATCAAACTGTCACAATTTATTTGTTGAAAGAAGAACCAAATTAAAAGTGAGAACACTCTTGTCAACGAAAGCATAAGTAGATTAGGCTTTGCTGATAGAGGCTGCTGCAGCTTTTACTTAAATGGCGTTTTGGACAATTTTTTGAAGAAAAAAAGTTATGAAATAATTTTCTGGAAAAATTCTAGAAAAAAATGTTTTAAACGTTCACATCAAAGTTTTTAATAAACTAAACTCAAGGTTGTTTTAGTCCCAAAAAAAAAAACGCTTGTTTTCAAAAGTCTATAATTATAGTTTTAATCAATTAATTACTTGCACAATATTTAAATGTGATTAAGATAAATATCTTAAATGCCTAATCAATTCTTCTGGTAGCTAGACTTCTTCTGGAATTTTATTTTCACATCTTTCTTATCCTATATGGCTATTTCTAAGCTAATTAATCGTGTACAACTCCCTTAATTTACATCTATTCAGGCTTTCACCTCTCGTGGTGATCGCGATAGAATTTAACATCGATCCTTACCTTATTTTTTATTAAATAAAACAAAAATTACCTTAGAGTTCAAGCTTGAATTCTCATCTTCATTTCTTCTCCATCTATCAAGCAAATTGTCTACCTCTCTATATATCTTATTTGATTTTGTCCTTAATTCATCTTTTCCTTATTGGCTTCAATTGAGCTAATATTTTTTTATTTGAAGAATAATATATGACATGATTTGAGCTAATTGCATTACATTCATTATATACAATTTAATTTGTTGCTTTGACATTGTTGTAGCTAAATCTATTTTTAGGCAAATCATGTCATATATAATTCTTCAAATAAAAAAGAAAAAAAGACAAATATACCCCCTAACTATCGTAAATGGTATGCATATATCCTTTGTCATATTTTTGGGACATTGATGCCCTTGCCATCCAAAAACTAAAGCATATATGCCCTTCACTCTAACGGAAGACTAAATAAGGACACATGACACAATCTTACCCGTCGATCTAATATTTAATAAATGTCAAGTTAAGATTATGACACGTGTATGTCCGTTAGTATAAAGGGTATATATGCTCTCTAGTTTTTGGACGGCAGGGGCTTCATTGTCCCAAAAATATGACGGAGGATATTTGCATACCATTTACGATAGTTTAGGGTATATTTGTTATTTTTCCCAATAAAAATATATAAGTCAATTATACATCCATCGGCTAATTTAACTTTAGTTTAAGCAGTTTAGTCTACAACTATACCTTTAGCTAGGTAATTAATTCGGTAATTGTTATATTCTCTTGCAACTTGTCTTCTGCCAAATTTATGGCACAAGATTACTTTGGACTCTGACTATAATAACAGTTAATTAGGATTAGGCTTCATTATTAAATATTATGTAATTAATCTTTTTTTTTACACCAAGACTTTAAATTGGAGTTAAAGTACGAAAAATAGGGGTATTAAATGGTGAATTGACTAAATTTAGGGGGTCAAATTAAACGGAGTTAATAAATGTGCGGTCAAAATGGGTATAAGCCCAATATTTCTACCAAATTCTGCAAATACTATACGAAAAATGGTTAAAATTACCCTCAAGTTATTCGAAATAGCTTATCTATACTATTTAATTATGTTTGGGATCAAAACTATCCTTGTTGTCTATGTTTTGGACCACAAATACCCTTAAAACGTTATCTTTGTCATTAGTGCTGACATGACAGTCCAGCCAGGCAGTCCAACATGACAAAACCTCTCAATAATGTTGTTCTTCCTTGTTCATCCTTATCGCAATAAGAAAATCAAATTTAATTCTTCCATTGTTCGTGTTTGAGTTGTTGTTCGGACTTTGGAACTCCAATTTCAAAGTGTGTTGAAGTTTGTTTGAGGTTGTGATTGCGTGTTGAAGGATCGAGTTCATTGTTTGGGTTTTGGGGTCACAGATTCACAAAAACAATTTTAGATTTTCTAATTAAGAACTCTTTCGTATATTTTTTTAAGATTTCAACTCAAATCTTCAAATGTAAATCTTCAAACTAAAAAATCAGTGGTTAAATGTCAAATTCCAGCTTCAATTGCAATATCCAAGCAATTTTTAGTAACATTCAATTAAATCTCTTCAAATTTTTGCACTTAAAAACCCAACAAAAGCTAGAAATTTCTCACCAACAAACTTTCAAATGAGTAACTATTTTTGAGTTTCAACACAAAAAGAATGACTGCAAGAGTTCTTCAACATCTTTCAACCTTGAGAATTTAATTTTCAGTCTCAGATTCGATGACATCAAAACCCAAACAATAAACTTGATCATTCAACACACAACTACTATCTCAAACGAACTTCAAAGCACTTCAAAATTGGAATTTCAAAGTCCGAACAATAACTCAAACAAGAACAATGAAAGAACTATTTTTGATATTTTTGTTTCAAAAAAAAATTGTGATATAGATGAACAAGGAAGAACAACATGATTGAGAGGAAGGGATTTTTTTCATGTTGAACTGCCTAGGTGGACTGTCATGTCAGCAAATATGGCAAATATAACGTTTTAAGGGTATTTGTGGTTCAAAACATAGACGGCAAATGTAGTTTTGATCCCAAACATAAATAAAGGGTATATATGAACTATTTCGAATAGTTCGATGGTAATTTTGACCATTTTCCGAATACTATATAATTTGTTTGATTATAAGTAATTTTATTCTTTATTATGATATATAACAAATTAAACAAAAAAAAAAATTAAAAAATTTCTTATTGATCAATTCGGTGAGGTTTTAACCCAGTTTTAGATGGGCTGAATCAGGTCGATCAAAGTGAACTGTGTTAATAGATAGACTAGTTAACTTTAACAAATTGGGCAAATCATATTTTCATGAGCTAATTTTACGTTTTTACTACTTTTTTTTTTTTTTAGTAAAACCCAACGCAACAAAATAGGATTTCATTTGTTATTCTATGATTTTTTTAAGAAAAAGACAATCGATAGACTTTAGAAACCGATGATATATCAAAGGACGTCCGTTGATATTTTCTTTGTATATAATACTTTTTGATGTTATCAAGTCTGTCAATTTTGGATCGGTTTTATTTTTGGGGAAAAGGACAAATATACCCCCGAACTATCGTAAATGATATGCAAATATCCTCCGTCATATTTATGGGACATTGGTGCCCATGCCGTCCAAAAACTAGAGCATATATACCCTTTATACTAACAGACATACGCGTGTCATAATCTTATCCACTGATCCGACATTTATCGATGGATAAGATTGCGCCACGTGTCCCTATTTAGTCTTCCGTTAGAGCGAAGGGCATGTATGCTCTAGTTTTTGGACGGCAGGGGCACCAATGTCCCAAAAGTATGACGGAGTGTATCTCCATACTATTTACGATAGTTCAGGGGTATATTTGTCATTTTTCCCTTTATTTTTTTTAGAAAGTAGATTTTATACAAATTCCATAGTGTTAAGAGTTAATTACATCATATCTCTATTCTTTTTCAAATTACAACAATCCCTTAAATTTTGTGGAATCTAGATACATCCCAAAACGTCCCTATACATCACGTCCTGATTTCAGATACATCCCTCAACGTCCTGATACATTGTGTCTCGGTTTCGGATACATCACTCAATGTCCCAATACATCACGTACGTCTCGATAATCGCATAAAGTGATGTATCCGACTGATACATCGCGTAAAGTAACGTCCCGATACATCACTTACATCTCGATACATCACGTAAAATGATGTATCCGATCGATATATCGTGTAAAGTGATGTATTCGATTGATACATCACGTAAAATAAAGATTTTTGCAATTTTTTCAAATGGTAATTTTTTAAAAAAAATTATAGTAAAATAAGTTGTGTATTTAGATAATTTTTCCTAAAAAAAAATTGAGGACGCTCGTTGGTTTTGACTTGTGGTTACTTAGTAGTGTCCCTGCCTAAACGTCATTCAAATAGGCAGCAGCCAGTGGAGTAGGAGTCTAGTATTATTCACCAATCACCATGATGCCTCTTAGAATGCAAGTCTTTGATTACTTTACCAACCAGAGTTATGATGGAGTAATAAGTATTCTTTTATCTTTAATTATAACTCATAAGTCTCGAGTTTATATTTTTCTGGTACAAAGTTGTCTTGTTAGGAAGCGTTTTACTCTCAATGTGAGACTTTAATTTCTAGGCAAATTTAAATTTAATCGAACTTTAATATAAATATTGAACACCAGATGAAAAAAAAATTAAAAAAATCTTGAATTACTTTGATAATGGACACAATTTAATCAAACACTAAGTTCCACATTTCTAGACTAGAATTATACCACATAATGCAAATTGACAAAAAGCAATTTAGAGATTTTATCCTCATCAAAACAAGGCAATATTACAGTAAAATAACTGTGATTTGTTGACTTATATGGTATATCATAAAATCTACTATCAGTAATGTGGTATTCTTTATATTATATTGCATTATTTCCTTTAGCTCCATCATGTGGATTGGCAAATATGGCAAGCCCACTTAATATTGCCTCATTTGGTGGAGTATCTCAAAATTAATTTTAAAAAGCAGTATTAACTTGAAACCCTAGATTTATTTTCTATATAAACACCCTTAAATCTTTCTTTATACCTCACAACTAACCTTAAGCATCCTTAATTAGCTCTACTAACCTCAATCCGGGTAATTTCAAATTTCACCAATTTTCCTCAGTTTACCATCTAGGAAACTTTACATAAATAGTCGATCAGATTCATTGTTTACTCTTCTTCCTAGTTGATATACATTAATTATACACATTATATATGGAGTATACATACATCCTCTAACTATTTTTAAGAGGTTCGCTGGATGGCTATTTAGGTTTATTCTTCTAACTTGTTTATGCATTGATAATTTTGATCTTTTTCTACAACAACAACAACAAACAACTTGTCTATGTTATGCATAGTTTCGTAACCTAGAATATATATATATATATATATAACATGTGGATCATAGTGTAGAAATTCTTTATATCGTCTTTGTATATAAGTCAAATTCTTTAATTTTTATTGATCATATGGCATGCAGGAGATTGATCAAACGAAGTGCGGAGAAAATGAGAACTGTTTTTGTTGTTGTTATGTTGGTGATGATCATGATGAGTTCTTGCATGGCTACAAGTAGGAGTTTGAACAATTATGAGCAGCAACCTGCAGGAGGAGGAGAAACAAGAACAATGGATAATCATCATTATATGAGTAGGGAAGAATTCAATAACAATTATGGTGGAGGAGGTGGAGGTGGAGGTGCTTCTCCTAAAAATGATAAAACAGATGATGGAAAAGTCTAAAATATGTAACCCTAGCTAGCTACCAAAATAATGCTCTTGAAATGATATAAAATATGGAGTATGATATATGAATGTTACATATATCTATTAGTATTAGGGTAGTCTATCTGCATTACACCCCTTAGAATGTGGTTCTTCTTGGACCCTGCTAATACGGGATGGTTTGTGGACCGGACTGTCCATAGATATATCTATTAGTATTAGTAAATGCGAATAAGCTGTGGTCAGAGTTCATCTCCATGTAATTTGACCTTATGTAAATATGCATGGTAGTAAAAGTGTGTGTATATATCAATATGATCTTGCTTTGGGTATTGTAATTGAAGTTATTATTGGAGTTTACGTTGAAGTTTTCTTTAAGTGTTATATAGATATAGAAAAATTTTATTCTGGGCGGCGAGGCACAAGTATGATGTGCCAGACAAGAGTTGTATGAGGTCCATTTATATTTTGCCAAGTGGATCACTTTCAGAAAAAGGGGACACTCCTCTTTCTCTCTCTTCCTTTTAACGTTTTTTCCCTTTCTTACTTCTTTTGCTTTTTTTTTCCTTTGGTTTCTTTTATAAAATGTGGGACCATATGTACTTATTTCCCTGCTTTTTCTTTTCTAATTTTAATCTTTTCTTTTACTTTTTCTTTCTTACTTGCATTTTCCTTTTTGCTTGTTAATTCTTAGTGTAAATTTTATTTTTTATTTTTTGTTTTAATAAAGAAACTTTGAAACTCACCCACGGTATCTATTATATATTTTATATCTCTATTACTATTTATTTGAGGGGAAATTAAAGTAATATGTCGAAAAAATTAAATTTACTTATTTTTGGATGAATTCAAGAAAATTGAGGATAGTGAAATTAAAAAAAAAATTAGTGAAAATTCATGTAATCAACCCACTGAACTAATTAGTTTATGCTTTTCTTTTTTTACGTACTGAATTTTGATTTAAATTTACGATCATTATATAAGTTTTTAGTTTATTATTTTTTCTATTCTATATTATTTATTTTATTATAATAAATAGTTGTTTGAAATTTATTTTTTAGTTTATAAAATCAAGATATAAGTAATTTTTTTAATCCTAACAATTAATTTTTTTATAATTATAAATAAATTTTGTAAAATTGCAAAAATTCTTTTAAGGAATAAATTATTAAAAATATAATTTATATTTATAATTTCTAAAAACATGTAAGAAAAGTAGATAAGCAAAATATTTATTAAATTTCACCTATCTTGATTTTTAAGAATAAAAATATGGTATAAATTGACGAAATAATATGTATTTATGTTGGTGTTTTTGGATGTTTTTCCTTTTTGAATTTCATGACAATAGTATCAAAACTTATGTAATTGTTTTTCAAGATCATTGATGTTCTTTCCGTTTTAGTTACTTATTGAAGAGTATTTGTGGATTGAAGTGTTTTTGGATTATGAAATTGTTGAGATAAAAATAAAAGAACATACTAAATTTATACCTTCTTTATTTTTCATATTAATGATCTACTTTTTCTTTTACAAATTTCTTAAGAAAACACAAATAAAATATAAACCTTAATTTTTTTTGGAAACTTTATAAATTTTATTTATACTTTCAAAAATAATTAATTGTTATAATAAAATAGAAAATTTTTAATTAATCATATCTTTGTAAATTAAAAAATAAATTTATATAACTATTTTTAATAATATAAATAATTAATATGAGATGGAAAAACAATATAAAAATGTAATAAATAGAATGAGTCAAGCAAAATTTTTTGAATTTCATATTTTTCATGAATAAAGTTATTTAAGTATGAAAGTATAAGGAAGAGAGAGAAAGAGGGGTGTCCCCTTTTTCAATTATTTTATAAAAGAAACCAAAGGAAAAAAAAAAAGTAAAGGAAGTAAGAAAGGGAAAAAACGTTAAAAGGAAAAGAGAGAAAGAGGAGTGATCCCTTTTTCTGAAAGTGATCCACTTGGCAATATATAAATGGGCCTCGTACAACTCTTATCTGCCACATCATACTTGTGCCTCGCCCAGAATAAATTTTTTCTATAGATATATATTGATTCATGCATGTTGTTAAGGATATTAATTAACATGATCAGGTCATAAAAACTGCTGTGGGGCACACTGAACTGAGGCAAAACCATCTTTCAATTGAGGCAATTATTATTAGGAATGTTAACATTATTTTAAATATTTAAAAGAAATCAAATATTTTCATCTTGTTGATCGAGCATACCAATTAGGTGAATATTATCATTTTCTACTATACAATTTCTCTTAGCATTTGTAATTCCAAAAATAAGTCTAAATTATTAATATGAAACTAGTTAACTTGATTAAGCGTGTACACAAAGGATTTAGAAAGTTCAAAAACGTACAAAAGCTAAAATTGTAGGGAGACTTTATTTTATTTTATTTTCATCTAGGGAGAATCTATTCAAGTTAGAAGAAGAGACATTCCATCACAAATTTCCATTAAAGCAATTCTAAATGGACATGCAATATTACCAAACCCCGCACCCCATTTTCATAATAAATTGTACTTCTACTTTTTCATTTTTAATTGAAAATAAGTGGTATTTCATTAAATAAAAAAGATATTGTTTTTTCTTCCAATTTTTCTTTTATTTAAAAAAGAAGAAGTTTTACATGAAATATCACTTAGTATGAAACAGAAGGATTACTAATCATCCAAGATTTGATTTAGATCAATTACATAATATAATGGATGTCCTTAGTAAAAAGTGAGATTTGCTAAATATTAAGATTTAGATCACTATTTTAGACGATGGACAAGTGTAACAAACACTAAAATTAATGTTTGTGATTTTCTCAAGTCAACAATAAATAACAGAAAGAACAAATTAATAAGCTTTGATGTATACAATATGAAGAACATGAATAATAACAGTAACAATAAAGGAGAAGGAGATGAGGGGACTAAGAGAGAATTGGGAATGAAAAACACAGTCTTTACCTAAGCATAATTACAATTCATATAAACCTATTGAAATCCCACACATAACCAATTAATCCAATGTTGAACCGCTTAGCCAATACTGGTCTAGGCCTATTCATAACAACAAGCCCAAAAAGAGACTCAGATGCATTTGGTCCTGATATT
Source organism: Solanum stenotomum (assembly GCF_019186545.1). Taxonomy (NCBI): domain Eukaryota; kingdom Viridiplantae; phylum Streptophyta; class Magnoliopsida; order Solanales; family Solanaceae; genus Solanum; species Solanum stenotomum. The sequence continues at coordinate 3,768,976 of NC_064289.1, forward strand.
ATCTCAACTATTTAGGCCATGTACAGTATGGAGATAAAAGATTATCAAGTGAATAACTAATCACTTAATTTGTAAATGAATCGTTGTATATATAATCACTTAATTTGGCTGAGCTCAAATCATATCATTAGCATAGCACAATTTAATCTTTTCTCGGCCCCTTTCTCCCTCCTCCTCTCTCGATATAATAATAATAATTCGATAAAGAAGTGGTTTCTACAACTCACCATATTATTTACATGATTACATATTAAAGTTATACCACGATAATTTATTAGGTTCAAACAAACAATTTTGCTTCTAGGGAGACCTTTTAATGGCCATATAAATGAAATTCAAAAGCACAGAGAATACTATATCAAAGTCGCCTTCATTCATACAGAATCATAATTGGTTGAGCATAATTAATTAAGATATTTGTAAATAAAAAACAAAAGTTTAGTGACGTATATGATGAAGTCACCTCACTGATAAATCGGGAAACAATATTATTATAGAAAATAAAATAAATAAATTAAAACGAAACGTATAAACTATACTCCTTTAAATTTCTCTAATAAGAAAAAATCACCCAAATCGATCTTATTAACGACTCTTATATCTTACATACTAAAATAATGAATGTATTCCTGTCCATTTAGTACTATTATTAACATTCAGAATTGTAGTCAACTAAAGACATTACTATAAAATATTTGTTCCATGTCTTCCCTCATTATCTGGAATCTACTTTTCTATTGTAGCATCTAGTAGTTGCGTCACAATCTTAATTAAAAAATGACAAAATTAACAGCAAATATATTCTCCTTTAAACTAATTAGTGGATTTATGTCAAATATTCTTTGAAAAAGTACATTTTCACCAAATAATAAAAAAAATTATCGTCTCATCGAGGTGCTAATGATACAGATATTTCCGTGGGCATTTTGACCCGATCCGACCAAAATTTGGACTCTAAATACAGCTTTGATATCTTACCCGCCACGCGGCGCATATCCGGCCTATCATCTGGTTCCACGTGTAAACAATCCAACGCCAACCGGATTACCTTCTGTGCCACCTCGACCGGGAACGAGTCACTCAACCTCCGGTCCACCCAATTCCTCAACCGTCTCTCCACTCCTACGCCGCCGTCTTCCTCCCCACCGCCACCGCACTCAACTACTTCCCTCGCCGTATCTATAAGGGAGATTTTACTGTAATTTCCGGTTGTCTTGTCGTACTTGAACCTAACAGGCTCTTCGCCGGAGAACAATTCCAACAGCACAACTCCAAATGCGTACACGTCGGACTTCTGTGTTGCTACTCCTGTCAGTTGGAACTCCGGCGATATGTAACCTCTCACGCCTTCAAACTCGCGAGTCCTGGTTGCCGATCCCTTGCGCCCAGGCGTTGAAACTGCTGGTGCCTCCTCGTAGATCTCACCGCCATTCGTCACGGCTTTGCTCTCGCTTCCACTGCAAAGCTCCGCCGCTCCGAAATGGCAAATCTTTGCGTTAAAGGAAGGCTCTGTGACGATGATTCCACTGCTCTTTACATATTTGTGAACTGGATCGATCTCCAAACCGGTAGTGTTGTGTATATAATCCAGACCGTGAGCAACATCAGTAGCGATTTGAATTCGTGACATCCAAGTGGAGAGAACCGTATAGCTTGGATTTCTAGGGTTCCGGAGGCAGAGAGAAAGGTTAGAACCAACGACAAAATCGTACACTAAGTAAATGTGATCGCCAGAAATTGATGCACCGAGGAGTTTAATTATACTTTTGTAATGACTTCTACAAATCACTGATAATTTCGCTCTCAATTCAGCTTTCTCCATAGATTTCTGGATTCTTCGTTGGAAGATAATTACATCTTTGCCATGGAGCGTGCATCGCCACGATTGGGATGAAGAGGTGGAGGAGTAGCGCTTGGCAAGGAAGTTGTTGGTGGCGGCACGAATATCGGAGAAATCATAAACTTGAGGATTATCCGGCAACGATGCTCGGAAACTAGTGAGCGATGCCTGGCTGGAGACGGAGGTTGTTGCAACGGAGGTGTCAAGGTGATATTCGGACCCTGACCCGGAACCGGAGTTGGAGGTGTAACTGACCCGATTGTTGCTGTTTGTTGGACCCGATTTAGATACTGGTGATCTTGTTGGCTGTTTAGAAGATGTTGAAGATTGTGCTTGTTGTGTAGAAGAGATTTTAGGAGTTTTTGAATAACGGGATCTTCTTGTTGGGGTTGAAATGGGTTGTGCAGCATCAACTGCCATTTTCGTTTTACACATAAAGAAACAAGGTATGATGATTATTCAGATTATTGCTCATCTACCAAAGTCATAATTGGGAAGAATAACAAGAATGAAACTTAACAAGATATAGTTACTATATTAGATTAGATATAATTGGGAAGAGAAGCTTTTATTATTATCCTATAGAATTGAATGATGTGATGAAAAAACAAGTCAAAAGAATTGGGATTGAGTTTTGGTGATGAATGATGGAAAGGGAAAAGTTGAAAAACCAATATTCTTCTTCATTTCTAATGGGACAAATGAAAATTCAAATAAACAATCAATTGAGTTGGCGGAGATATAATATTAATTAGTCAAATAAACTAAAGTAGGGGTGAGTCGAGGCGGCTACTATAAATTAGGAAGGTGGGGTAGTAGATAATTTGAGGTTAGCAGATTGGGTTCCAATTCTAAAAGGAAACACTTTTCTGGTTTGGCTGAAAATGAAAGGAGTATACCTAATCTGAAAGGACCTTTTATTAGTCGACTGTTTCTAGTAGTTGTTTTCAGACTCTTCAAAATTGTGTATTAAATTATTTAAAAATAATATATTTTTTATAGATTTAACACAGATATAGTAATATTTTTAAAAAGTCTGAGCAACTTAGATTGTGCTTCATATTTGTCAGTCGTATTCCTTTTCTTTTAAATATTGGTAAGCTATGAGTACTCAATATACAACAAAATCCTCTTTTTGGTTTTTCATTTGATATTCGATATCTGCACTGGAGCTCAACTAATTTGAATTTGCATAAATTTTCATACCCTAAAATTTAAACCTGAGACTCATCTGTGGGTGGTATATATAGCAGAATCCTTGTTCGGTGGGTGGCCCAATACAATGTCTTGAAACTGAAGTCTTAATTATTGCATAACATACCAACAATACATTCCCCATTTTCGTTTGACTTTTTAAAAACTTTAAGGTTTGTATTATTTTTTTAATGCAATTTACAAGTTGTCTTATAATAAACTTCATTGACATATGAAGAATCTCTGGAAATGATCAAGATGACAATGCTGAATAAAAATAGCATTTTTTTTTAGTACAACTAGTTGATATAGCATAACTGAGGAAGTATTATATAGTGTATTTTATACAAGTCTGAGTTTTGAAAATTTTGGAAATGATCAACACGCCTTATAACTTCAATTTAATACGCCAAAGAATTTTCTGGAACACTTTACAAATTAAGAGATGCAATACTTTGACCACAGAAAAATCAAAATTATATGAGTCGTCTTCCCCTCTTTTGATGTCATGTCTATCAAAAGTGCAGTGACATTTTAGAGTTCCAATTTTGTCAAAAGGTTTCATGTTGGAATATTAATAAGTAGTAGTAGTATTCAATCTCAACAATATACTCACAACAAAGTTAGTAAACGTTATGATAAATACTGTCAAGATGTAATTAAATGATTAAGAAAAGGAGGACAAAAGGTTCTTCTTATTCACCTTTTGACTTACGGAAATAACAGCAAAAAAGTGGACCATCGGCACCCAACGCATGCATTCTTTGAAAAGTTTGCCAAAAATGTCTAATCTCACTTTCAGTTAATCTCGAGAAAGATAATATTTGATATCTTCATTTTTTTCGTGAATATTTTTAAGGTTTATGAGATTTTTAAGATGTGTTTTCAGTAGAATATATATCTTTTTTTTTATATATATATATAATTGTAAGTTAAGGTTTTGATAAGAATAGTCTCAAAAAAATAATTCATAATGAACTTTCAAATTTGAAAATCATGAATTGAACTTATTACCTCGTAGATGTCATATCCAATAAACTGTTTAATTATGTTACGATAACCCACTTGATGATGTGTTTCATTTCTCACTTCACTTTAACCTCCATCTAATACTCTAATAATGTCTTCTAAATTTTATGGGTCAAATAAAAGAAAGTGGACTTTTATAAATATGGCATAATGATAGATTTTGGATGTAGTAATACAAAAGTTGCTGACCAAAGAAACTCACCTAGTCAAAAAAGAAATCAGTTAAATCCAAACAAACAAAAAAACAAAAAAAACTTTCCAAACCCCACGAGTGGTCTACATTTAACCATGAACACATGTAGGGTAACGGCAATATAAAAATATAGTATCCTTAACTAGAAGGGTTTTTAGAGAGCGTGAGACTTTCCAGTGCGAATTTAGATTTAATCGGACTCCAATGTGTGAGTCAGACACCGGCTTGGAAATATAGTATTTCCAGAATTCACATTAATATTTTGGTACCTTGTAAACTTTCAAAGGATATGGAAGAAAAATTATGTATAGTAGTCAAGAAGGCATTCTGCCATTTCTCCTAAAGGGTTATAGCTAATAACAAGATTCAGGAAGCAAGGTAACACTTCCAAAGAAACTAAAATTAGCACATATGTACATTTTACATCGCTGCCAAAAGTGTTGACTTCATTTGCCATCACAGACCATTTACATTGTGGATGGAAGATAGTCGTATACGATTTATGAAGTTCTTGTACAAATTCTGCAAACCTGCATTTTACCGTGATTGTGCTGGAATGCCAAGCAATGAAGCAAGAGAACAGAGATGACTTATTTTTTATGGAACATCACCAAACAGAAGAATGCCACGAAACGGCTGAGGAAACCCACAAGGATGAGCTTTATCAAGCAAGGATACCAATCACCAAGATCATAGCGCCTTGACTTTAGTAAACCACATCTTGAGATCAACCACACACCAGAGTACCTGGAAGTAAAATAGTTTTTAACAGAACTTTACGCCTGAACGACTTCTCTAACATTGTCCAGACTTGGCTTAATGAACATTTGTATTGCCAAAGACCAGATACATTTGATTCTGAATGCCTGATGGTTGATGACAAGCAAAGTGTAAACCTAGCAGGAATTTATCATGCCAGGCAAGACAACTCTAAAGCATTAAAGAAATACACCATTTCGACATATGAGATACAAAGAGAGAGAATGCACCGAACCTTCTAGCTGTTGCAAGCAAAAATGCTTCCAAAGCCCACTTAGGATAGCAATAATTTCCTATTTTTGCTGTAAGTGGGTCATCGTCCTGTTTTGCAATGAGAGTCAAAACAACTGGTAGCAACACCGACCACTGGACAGACAAAATTAGTTTGTAAGTATAGAATCACAGTAAAGAGTCGGTTCATATTATATAACCATTTAAGTTCAAAACACCCACCAGTTGGGCAGGACCAGGTTCAAAGTAGATGGCCATACAATAAGCTATTCCCGTAATGCAGTATGTGAGACAAAGCAAGACGAGGTAATTATCCCAAATGGTGGATCTTGGATTATTGAAGAAATAGAACATTGATAAATAAACTGCAGGCTTTACAATTGTACTGAAATGGTCAAGCGTATCCTTGGCCATAAAGTAAGCCAAGCTGCTCATGCCGGATGCACTCTCTCTCCAATAGTATACTTTGTCTAGAGAAAATGACCTCAATGCTGCAATCTTGCCGAGGAGAGCTGAAAGTCAAGAATAAACATTATGTTAGATCAGAACAATGTTTTAGCACATATGAAAAAGGCTAGTTTCAGGATTGCCAGTTAAAAAATTTCATAATGACTGAGGTAACATCAAGTGAAATGAACTAATATACACAATTTTCTTTCAGAAGTTTCATGGTTTTATACAATGTACATAAGACATACTTTTAGAGCAACAGATACCATGCTTAATCATTAATACAAGTTCTTAATCTAAGCTCTCTCTTCCCTATTATACTTCTCAGTATCTGTTGTATCTTGCCTTTTTTGAGATTCGGGATGCTTTCTTCCTGTAAGTAGTAATGCGATGGCAGATCTATCAGTAAACAGGAGATGTCATCGCTCACCCGGCTGGATGTCAATCTGACGGATGGATAGGTGTAGCAGAAAAGAAGTTCAAACAAACAGCAACGAATTACTTGATTTGACTTGAAAAAAGTTTGCCAGCTTGATATGATAATTTACACTAAGCTAATCTTCAAGTGCAGCATATATTGTATTTGCAAAAACCCTTTCAATTTGTTAAGAAAGAAATGGATTTATTAGTGATGAGTTAAAGATTAACTGCTACTAGAAATCATGATATGTATTTCGTAAATTTCTCAAGCAGAACTCAAAATTTGATGCACCTTCTAAAACTTGTAAACTTCCTTTTTTAACCTTTACGCAGTCATTTGACCAAGTGCACAGTAAAATAAGACTACATATATCAGCTGTTTTAAAGTTTTAACTTACAAACTGCAATGACTGTGTAAAGGTAACCCTGTGCTCCAAAGCTTTCATCGCTCACTTTAGCAATTGTTCCTAAACAGATCCCAGCAAGTAATAGTATAAGATAATCAACCGATTGTATCCTCGCTTCCCGCAGTCGCTGCTTGCCGAGTCTGATTAATATACAATACTAAATTGTTGGTAGATGGCAGTCATGGAATATCACAGACTAACTTGAAATATTCATAAAGCAAAGAACATACTAGCACAAATCTGCTTGTCAGGCTCTTGGGCATGTTAGCTACTATATAAATATGTTTAGTCTTAACTATGGGAAAGCAAAATGGACAGATTCAAAATATTCTAACACAGGAATTGAAGAACGAACAAAATAAATGACTTGCTAGTGTTAGCATGAGAATAATTGTATATATTAATGTAATTATTTAGTGCTATATAAGTTAGTATTATTATATAGATTTGTCGTAGGATCAGAGAAATAAATATTGTGATAGAATAGCTGATTTGAAGGGATAGCATAGCAGATTTAGAGGGATTGAATAATAGATTTATAGAGATAGAATAACTAATCTTTAGGGATAGGAATGACAGATCTTTAGGGATGTGTAATCTTTTTACTCTCTATTTAATGGAAAGACTTACTCAATTTGAGAGGCATTCAGCAGAATGACAGTTAGCACATATCAATGAATAAATAAAAAGTATACTATTGGATATGAAAGGAGCCAGTCGTACCTTCCAAGGAAATATCTATATTGGAGGAGGTAACCAGCTGTTTTTCGGTTTGACAAGTCCTTTGATGGCAAAAGTCTGTGCTGTATATGGTCCTTATTCTGTACAACATTGGATTTGAGATCCGACCACAGCTCTCCGACAAAAGATTGTTCAGTACCAACAGCTGCCAAACTTCCTCCATGAGATGAATTATCACCAGCCGAAGAAGCTGCTGATCCCGAAGGACCTAGCATGTCTGGTGGTACTTGGTAACCATTATGAAGCATCCATTTAAGAGGAAGATCTTTATAGCTTACTCCTATACTTGCTGGAAGTTTATAAATTCCCTCTAAAATATCAATGAAGTGATCTGGAGGATTAACACGATCTGGGATGTTGATTCCAATTCCTGAAAAGTACTCTTCAACTTTTGACACTGGTCCATGGTATGCTGTAAGGCCACCCTTGGCTAGAAGTATAAAATCGTCAAACATCCTAAACAAAGTATAGCTGAAACAAGAGATCTTCTGTCATTTACTGCAAGGAGAATATAACTTTGGCTAACACAATTAATCTAATAAATCAAGGACAACAATCAGCAATTAACAAACAACTATCTGTTATGATATATAGCTAAATATAATTTATTCTATTACTACTGCAAACAAATAGCATTTTGATTGGGAGATCGATGAGAAGAAACTATGATTGCAAACAATACCTTGGTTGATGAACCACCATGCATATATTCACTCCTTCAAGAGCTTCACGACGAAGTGCTCTAAGCAATAACTGAGATGAAGAGCTATCCAGACCAGAAGTGGGTTCATCTAAAATTAACAAAGAAGGTTCTATAACCATTTCAAGCCCAACATTTACTCGCTTCCTCTGGCCTCCAGAGATGCCTCGCTTCTCCACTGTCCCCACAAGAGAATCTCTCACCTGTTGCAACCCGAGGGACTCTATGACTCTTTCAACAACTAAAACCTTTTCTGGTTTTGCCAAATCAGCAGCCAATCTAGAAGAACGATTCAACATTGACGAGCGGATAAGAATAAATGTGAAGCTACTAGTTGCAAACTAGAAAGCTAAACTGCAAGAAAGAACTCTTTTCCAGATAACAAAAAGAGGTACTTCTTTTTTTTTTTCAAACTATTCATAGAAGTCAAAGATTCACAATTCAGCTTGAAATTGAGGACTGCTTTACGTTTAGAAAATATGGATTTTTGGAAGATATTGAGTCAGCAATAACTAAGCTTTAGGTAAATAGTAACAAAGCTTATCGCGGCATACCTGCACCGAGCACTAAACCAAAGATTCTCCTCCACTGTCAAATTTCCATGCACTATATCATCTTGAGGAACATAGCCAATAACTCTCTTGTAAGACTGAATAGAGTCAGACTTTCCATTTATGAGAATCGAACCAGTTGTAGTACACCCTGCTGCAGCTTTTCCAGTCAATGCAGATAGAAATGTTGTCTTTCCAGCGCCAGATGGACCCATAACAGCAGAAACACGGCCAGGTGATAATGTCCCGGTTACACACCTCAACAGATGCTTGTTTTTCCCCTTCAAAGTAAGTGTCAAATCTTTAAAGTGAATCTCAATAGGAGGCCTGGGCCGTATCTCAAACTCACTTGCCATGTTGATTACTCCAGAAAACGTCATATCTTTGTTCTGCTCCTGCATAGCTTTTTCTTTCTCGATTTGTCCATATGCATATCTAAAAATTTGAGTCCTTGAATGTAATTGTTTACCCTTGTCCTTTTTGAACTTTTTATCCCCAGTTTCAATGTTGGAACCTTCACTATCAGGCTGGCTGTCGTCAGATTCATTGATCATCTTCTTGAGGTTGTGTTGCTTCTTTGCTTTTGCCTGAGACATACCTGGGGGCAAGGGCAAGCCAGAATCCTTACCAGGTCTACTTGGATCACTATCCTTCTGCATGTCCTGCCTTGTTGACTTTCTACGGGAGAATGTCTTCGACAATTGAGACCCCATGCTAGCAAGGTTAGATTTCCATTTGTTTTGTGCCTGAGCACTTTCCCTTGCACTTCTTGCACCGGCTTCTCTGGACTTGGCTTGTTTTCGTTCTCTACTGCTCAGAACTTGGTCAGAACAGTTGTATATAATTAGAAGTACAAGCATGATTGCACCCTATAGAAAAATGAAAAAAACAGTTGAGAAATTTTTGTGTAAAATCTGAATCTTACGTCTGTATAAATAATAAATATGTGCATCTTTAATTGTAGCTAAATGCTTGAACAGAAAACCATCTACATTAGAAATCTAATATCTCTACAGAATGAAAATGTATGCAAATCTGAGGATGCAACATTTTTTTCAGATAAAAGGAGAATCTGTACGATAATTACTTAAGAGAACGTTGCAACATTCCATAAACACAACTTCCAAATTACAGAATAGACATCCATTGCATATTACCAGGCCCAAACAACTCTATATTCACATGGTTCAGTTGATGTAGTCTGAATGTCAGTGTTATAATGAAATATGTACCAAATTTTGTAGGATGTATCAGATTGGGACCATGTTTCCTGGTTGTTTGTGTGGTTTTAGTGCTTCAACTATCCACTTTAATTGGGATAGAAGGATATCAAATTATGTCCAGTTGAATCTCTCCCCTTTCCTCCTGCTCATGAAGATAAATAGTAAGCTAAATGAAAGATGGATAGATGGAATATCTTGATCTTCCCTTCCCCTATTCCCTTTTCTTAAAGGAAATGGTTAGCCTGAGAGCAAAGATACAATATCCCGTTTCCACTCCTCTCTCGTCTCAAAGGAAATGGGTTCTCTTTCTATCAGTTCTGCATCCATGACATGAAAGAAATTCATCCATCTCTTCCCTCTTAACCACTTCTCAGTTTCTTCCTTCCTCTTCAAGCCTAACAAATAAAAAACATGCATAGCCATGCAATGCTAACCAACTCAAGAGCACTATTTTCATAAGCACAACAATTATCTTGGATAGTCACTGACTGCATAACTTAAGAATGAGATGATGACTTACAAAAAACATGAGACCATAAAAAGTGATATTTTGGTTTGCTGTCTGACGTTCACAAGTTGCAAATCTATAGCAGCCTGCGTGTGAATAACAACTGTTATGCATTTTTTATCATTTGGCATGTTCATGTAACAAAATAGCACATGCTAAGATTCTTACTTAATATACAGCCATTTGTCAACTGGATATGCAGCAGCAAAAACATGTAGAATTGTCTTGAAGTTAAAATAATATGCTTTAAAGCACGTCAATAAGAAGATAGTCTCACCCCACAACCGCACAAGGAACTCAAATAAACCCTTCTCTTAGAAGAAAGAAATTTGAAGCAAGTTGTTACAATGTGCAAAGCAGATCAATTTTTTTCACCATCCTGACATGCCCTAGATCTTTCCAGCCATTATTATTGTACCTTGAATTTATTTGATTTTATTGCAATGGTAGACAGCAGATTAAGGAAAGACCATTATTGAGATGACAGCATGCCTAATTTGTAACTGAGTATCCAAGAATTCCTCCAACTGTATTTCAGTTGGAACTAACAAGCTTCACACACTACATAAAAAATTATCATTAGCGGCAATTAATTCTTAATTGCCGCTAAATATGTATTTTTAGCGGCAATTAACATTCTTTGTATATGTCCCTAAAGCCTTTAGCAACATTGGTTCTAATGACACTTAACTAATGTCAGTAAAGACTTTAGCACTCTTTATTAATGTCAATATTTAATGCCGCTAAAAGTTGTTTTTGTTGTAGTGACACTCCTCAACAATATCGGTATGTTTTTGTTCTTCTTTTTAATCAGAAATATATTGTGAAATGAGACAACAAATGGGAAGAGATTTGACAAGTGGTTTTCACCGGTACTATATGTTTAGAAGCATCAAACTTGATTCATTTTCTGACATTCATATATAAATAAGCAACCAAAAAGATGATAAAAAACTCTATACTGAAATACAGCTGACTGTTATCTAATATATACACTTACTTGTTTGTTCTGTTGAACCAGCTCTGCAGTAATGTCTGAAAAACACATAAATTAGTTGTAGGTGAGTAAATGGGATTAGCATGAGCTTATGATTATGAGCAAAAAGATGCACAACATGCATCAGAATACACCTTGCATTTCGCTCAGAGGCGTATCCAGAATTTCGAGATAATGCGTGCACTAATACAAAAAGGATGATCTAAGATATAAATTTGATCGGTTCGACATTTAGGTTCTTATTACTGAAAACCGTTAAAATTTTAATATTATAGGTCCAAAATTAATTTATATATATATAGGAGTTAATTAAAATTCCAAAAATTCTACCAATAACCTCTTAGAGAGGTGTTATTTTAGAAAGAAAAATATCAAATTCAAATTTCTAACCTCACGTAGAGAGGTGCACCCAACCATCATCGCATTATATGATACTTCGAGTGTGGGTTCACACATTTATATTTCAATAAATAACACTACTATATATGATCTCGGGAGGGGAGCATGGGTTCACGTGAACCCGGTGACCTCCCTTGGATATGCATTTCCGCTGCCTAAACTTGCAGGATAAAAGCAAATGAGCTACTTTTTGGGAGAAAAATAAATACCCTTTAGTGCAAGGATTCTTCTGGACAGTTGATGGACAGTAAAATCCTGCCGAACAAAAAAGTTCAGTAGCACTCACAAAATCAGCCCACACATCTGCTCCACCACAAGTATGATTGTCCATTCCATTAGGAAGTTGATAGCGGTAGCTGCATATTTTCAGGCAGTAATATCAGGTCAAGAAAGTGAATGTATGTTAAAAAGAATAATAATAATAATAATAATAGTAATAATAATTACAACAACTCCAGCAGGAAATACAAAACTTACGGATCACATACACCAGTGGTCGTGTTGAGTTTTGCATGAGGGCAATAAGCACCCATCGGGCAGGCTTCAAGGGAAGAAAAGGAAAACCAAAAAAAACAAATCAACAAGAGGGAAAGAAGAAGAACAATCAAAAAGTATACTAAATTTCAGAGATTCTGATTAATTGTTAGAGCAAACAAATGCAGAAAGCAGCTCAAGATGAAAACTGAATATATGTATATATGGGCTTGTCTTTTAAGCAATACTAGGTTGTGGTTTGCTATCAAATGCTTTGAGCGAAATAATTGGAAAACCAAAACAAACAAATGAATAAAAGGTAAAGGATAAGAATAATCAGAAAGGTCTAACAAAAATCACAGCTTGCTGTAGGACCTTAGAGACAGCAAATGAACTCAAGCAGCTCACGAAAAAACAATTGAATTTTTTGAGCTATTCTAAAATTTTGTTTGCTTATCAACTGATTTGAGATAAATAATTACTCCAGATAACAAACAATTTTTCAGCAACTGTAAGCTTGTTAGTCATTGTTAACTTCCAGAATCCAGATACTTACGTATCATGCAGGTCAGACCATAAGGACAGTAGAAGCCTTCACAACAAGATTGACAATCTAGAACTCTAGATGGAATCTCCTTCTCATTTTCAAAGTCGACTTTTGTGTCTTTTCCAGCACTACAAGCCCATCCTGGCTCACATCCAGAATTCCATGATGTTAGATTACAGTTCCTGTTTGGTCTCAGGTAATGGGAACTTTTTGCAACGCCACTTTCATCCGTTGCTTCCAGTAAACTAACAGAGTAGAACTTTATTTCTGATGCCGTACACAATCGCTGCTGAACATCCCCTATCAGGCCACCAAAGACATTATGAATATAAAGACAGAAAGACCAGAAAGGAGCTTTAATACCACTAACAGCTCTATTGCATCGCAGAAAGTGATGATTAGTCACGAAAAAGTGAATCTATTATTCAAATTACCAAAAAAGACAAGGCATATTATGTACCTACTTGGTCAATCAGAAACTATAATTCTATACAGTAACATCATACTGCAAGGTTTTAAAGGTAATCCAGATAGAGAAGCGGATTTCAAAGTGGAAAAGATAAGTATCTCAGAGAAATCTATCCAGCACCTCGTACCTTTTGTCTGTTTAAGACACCCTTGCAAATAATCTGAGTTATCGGAGAAATTGAAAGCAGCATCCCACTCAGCGTCTCTGTAACATAATCAAATGTTATTGACTAAGACTAAATCGTAACCTTCCATATATTTGAATCATCAAAGCCAAACACCACAAATTTTAGGAGAAGAAAAACAATTCCATTCCCCTATACTACAAGAATATTGGTAGAATCACAGCTGTCTTTACTCATTCGGTATGTTTTTCCTTGTTAATAACAGAGGAGCAGAAGAACCTCTTTGTGACATTACATATGCATCACATCATTATTATCTCTGCTACTATGATTAAAAAAAAAAAAATCAGTATTGACAAAAAAATATAAGTATTAAGAATTCATATAGCCGGCCACAACTAATGTATCTAAATTAGTTCAGTTGTTTGACTATCTGAACCTTCACCTTAATGCGGGTTCAATTTAATCCCCCAACCAATTTCCCCATCCCCAATCCCCTAATGTAGCATTAAAAGAGAATTACCATGATCCTATGAATCCCTAATGAACAGAAAGTTACGTTCATTTATAACGAAAATAATGACTTACACATTTTCGATGCAAAAATCCAATTGTCCTTTCATATTTTTGGTCATAATGGTGGTCAAATTTTTGACGCGTGATGCGAGAGCTCCCTTGAGAAGCTGCATTCCCATGGAATTGTTGCCGGTAGTTTGCTGCCCAGCACCCAAATTCGCCATGGAAACCAAAATCGCAAAGCAGATAAAGCTGACATTGTTGGAATTCCATTGTTTTCGTCTACACATTTTTCATGAAAAGGACCATCAATTCAAATAATAACTCTACAATTTTTGTGTGAATTTTTAAAAAAAATCAAAATTGGAAAGTTTAGTTTGATAAAATAGAAAGTGGTTTATTTTGGGGAAAAGAAACGGCGGGGAGGTGATATAGGAAAGGGACAAACTGGCCGAGTTCGAATTTTGCGCCTAACTGTCTTTTAAAATTGAAGATAATATATATACGATTTCTTTCTCAACAAAATTAAAAATAAAAAGAATAAATTATTTATTACTACTTCAATTTGTTATAATGAAAATAATCTGAATTTATCTTTGTTAAGAGGCGTTTGTCTTAAAATATATATTGTTATTAAAAAAAATTATTTCAATTTATTTGTTATTTTAAAAATAATACTTTCTTTTTTGGTTTTCCACCCGGTGTCTGGTACCCACATTGAAACCCGACTAAATCTGGATTCACGCCGAAAAGTCTCATATCGGGGGGAAAGCACTCCCTAAGGGAGCCGATCGAGACCTCTTGATTATGGATGAAAGAGTACTTACCACTTCACCACAATCTTTGTTGATTGAAAAAAATACTGTGTGCGTGTGAATTCTGTCAACTGTAACGCAATTAAATGCACTCCTCGTTTTCATAATTAACGCACGTTTTTCATGACAACCGTTAGAAACCAAAAGCAAAAATAATTGCAATATAATTTATTTTTATTTTTTTTGGTTAATTTTGAATTATTTTTTTAAAAAAAAACAACTAGTGTAACATTTGGTCAATTAAAAAAAGAGATTCATAGCCCGTTTCAGAAGTGGGTTTAATTTTATTTTTGTTTTTTAAAATAAAATGCATTTTGAAATATAACTTATCTAACACTAAACATTTGTGTGTCAAATGAATTTGCTTAAAAAGAGAAAAATAATTTTTCTTTTACCCTCTCTGGAGTTTCCTCTTTTTGTTTCCTCAGTTATTTGAAATCACAACTTTTAAACTGAACATTCAGCTTGTGTCCAAAAAGTATCAATATTTGTTTATATATTTATTAAATCAAAAGTTTACCTTTATGTATAATGTTTCTCCGCTTATAATGTTTACTATCCTAGAAACTCCTTATTATTTGAAAAAGAAAATGTATAACTTAAATTCTCAAATAATATTCCATTTTCAAATAGTATTATTTGTGCTACAAACCTTAATGCTTCCACCTACCCCCTTTTACTCCTAGTAGAAGAATATCATTGCAGCTGCTTAAACCCTCTTTCAGTATACACTTTCTTCTGATAATGGCTTCTGCAAATGGGATCTCCACTGTCTCTATTCTTCCTTCTTCCTCTAAACAGGTACATTCATTTTCATCTTCTTTGTTAGAATCTTAAGATATTTTTCTTATTTGTTGGGATCTGCTTAAAGTTGTGATCTTTAACTGTTTTTTTGGTCTATTGGGTGTTAAATGAAGGTGGTGTTGAAAGGAAGAAGGGTGAATCAATTGCAGAGACAGAAATTCAACAATAAGGCTTCAAAGAGCCGATTAGTAGTAAGGGCAAATGCTAAAGATATTGCATTTGACCAGAAATCAAGAGCTGCCCTTCAAGCAGGAATTGATAAGCTCGTTAATGTTGTCGGTGTCACTCTTGGTCCTAAAGGTATGTTTCCTAAGCTTCATCTTCCAGATCAATGGAAGTTCTTTTTTTTTTGTTGGATGTAGAGTGTCTTTGCTAAGAGTGAAGTCAATTCTCAGTGGTGTTTGGTTAGGAAAAAGTAAGAGTCAAGATTAATCATAATACGTAGCAAATCGGAGAGTGCTTTGATGCAATTTTTGAGTATTGGAGATTAATAATAATGTCTTGGTGTTAGTTGAAACAAGTACATATGAAGTTTTAAGTTAAGATAATTGTATGGAAAGTTATTTTCCCCTTTTGGAGGCAAAGACTTCAAACGTAAGACATTTTGCAGATGTATCAATGTTATGTGTTAGTCATCCTTCCTGTGTGAAAGCACAGAGAAATATGACATTGCCAAAATATAACAAGTTAAAATTTCCATCTCTTCATCAAAAGAGACTTTCCTTTTGAAGCCAGAATTGATTTTCCTCCTCCAGCATTGCTGCAATCAGCGCATCCTGTGGGTTTCATGCTATACCAGCTGTGTTTCTAAAATCAGCCATTTATTTGATCAACGCTGTTATGATGCTTTTGTATTGCTTGTTTCATATGAACTCTTGATGACCTGTTACTTTTCTGTAGGGAGGAATGTGGTTTTAGACGAATATGATACCCCGAAAGTAGTTAACGATGGAGTCACGATTGCTCGAGCCATAGAGCTAGCTGATGCCATGGAAAATGCAGGCGCCACCCTTATCAGAGAGGTTGGTTATTTTCTTCCGTTCAGATCATTGTTGAATTTGTCCTGTATCTGGTTAATTGTTCTAAAGACAGACAGTAAAAGAACGATTGTCACATTTATCATATTACTTGATTTGTGTACTGAAACTTTAGAATTTATGGTGAAGGTTGCAAGCCTAACCAATGATGCTGCTGGTGACGGGACAACAACTGCATCCGTTCTTGCCCGGGAAATCATTAAGCATGGTCTTTTAAGTGTTACATCTGGTGCAAATCCAGTCTCTCTTAAGAGGGGCATTGACAAAACTGTAAATGCTTTGGTTGCAATGCTAGAAAGGAGGGCTAGGCCTGTTAAAGGTCGTGATGACATCAAAGGTAATTAATTTTCCTTCTTTTGTTACTGCTACAATGGATGGCAATAAGTATTTTGCAAATAATTGTCTTCCCACCAGCTATTGCTTCTATCTCTGCTGGAAATGATGATGAGATCGGAACCATGATTGCTGATGCAATCGACAAAGTTGGTCCTGATGGTGTTCTATCGATTGAGTCATCCTCTTCCTTTGAAACCACTGTTCGTGTTGAAGAAGGGATGGAGGTATGTACCTACTTAGACGAGAATGTATTCTCCACAGTTCGTTTTTCTATTTGGTTGGTAGTTCAACTGTAATCAGTTGGAGATCTAAAGTTTAGATGTCATGGGTTCTGAGTTGAGAATGAGGGTTACAACATATATATCCAACTCTAATTAATACTTGGTTATCATGTATATACATGGGGTTTGAGACAGAAGCTGTGGGTTCTGTACTTCTGCTGAACCCACGAACCCCACTATGGTTCTTGCACTGCCTGTAATATATGTTAACGCAAACTTTGCTCCGTCGTTTGCAGATTGATAAGGGATATATTTCCCCACAATTCATCACCAATCAGGAGAAACTAGTTGTTGAATTTGAGAATGCTCGAGTGTTGGTTACAGATCACGATATTTCAGCAATCAAGGATATTATGCCCCTCTTGGAGAAGGCAACTCAATTACGAGCCCCTCTACTCATTATCGCTGGAGAAGTAACTGGAGAAGCTTTAGCTACTCTTATTGTGAACAAGCTGCGAGGTATACTGAATGTTGCTGCCATCAGAGCACCTGGTTTTGGTCAAAGGAGGAAGGCTCTTCTTCAAGATATTGCCATTGTAACAGGTGGTTGAACTTGCCTGACCTAATTGTACCACTTCCCACAAAGTGATAATAGTATATTGGTTAGAGTAAACTTGTTTGGAAGCTGTCTGTGTTTTGTCAGGCATATATTGAAGGCATTTGTCCAACGGAGATGTTCAGTTGTAAATGTTAGCATCATTCTGGTATGATTAGGTGTCTTCAGAATAATCTTAAAAGTAAAAAAAGAAAGTGAAAGCATATTATTGAACTATATTAATGGAGGAATAGTACATTATCTTCAAAAAATGTTTTTTATTTTCTATTTTGGATGTGAGTTTGAGGAGGAAAGGGGGAAGAAGTTATACCTGATGCTGGTGGGATGTTAAGCCAGTAGAATTCTTAGATAATGTGTAGTTTTACTCTCCTTGAATTTATAAATTTTGCAGTTTATTTAGCAATTCTGTTTTAAGTGAATCCCCTTAGTGCTATTATCCTATCTGCTTTTCTTTGATAGTGGACTGAATTATTTTATCAAGCATCGTGTCTCTAGTCTCAAATGCATCTACCTCACAAGGGAACATTTCCTGAAGTACTGGTTGTGTATACTTGCAGGAGCCGAGTACCAGGCAGCTGACTTGTGTATGCCTGTTGAGAATACCCCGGTCGAAGCACTAGGTTTTGCTAGAAAGGTGACTATCACCAAGGACTCAACAACCATCCTTGCTGATGATGTGTCGAAGGACGAGATACAGGCTAGGATTTCTCAGATTAAAAAGGAGTTGGACAAGTCAGAATCAGTGTCTGACTCCGAGAAACTTTCTGAGAGAATTGCAAAGTTGTCTGGAGGTGTTGCTGTCATAAAGGTTGGTGCTGCAACAGAAGCTGAGCTTGAGGACCGCAAGCTTAGAATTGAGGATGCAAAAAATGCAACTTTTGCTGCAATTGAAGAGGGAATCGTACCTGGTGGTGGTGCTGCGTTGGTTCATCTATCAAATTATGTCCCTGCCATTAAGGACAATCTTGAAGATCCTGATGAGAAGTTGGGCGCTGACATTGTGCAGAAGGTAAACAGTGCCCAAGTTACTTCAATCAAGAAGTTCTCTCGTTATTTGTTTTATTTTTGTGAGTATGCTACCTATTAAATTATTATTATGGCATAATCTGTTTGATTGGAGAAATTCGGGTTTTTAGTCATCTGTGCTAGAGAATCAACTGAACAGTATCACTTGACTTAGTAGGCTTTAGCAACTTTTCTATAGCAAATGGATAGTACTGTAATGCTAATATTGAGAGGACTAGCTAACTTCTAACCAACTCACTATCTGTTGGTGGAAGGATCAAGAACTTGCAATGTGTTAGGGCATGAGCTAACTTCTAGGACATAATCTAATTTGGAAACATACACTGAACAACAGATGATGACTTCGGGTGGTATCATTTGAATTTGGGAACGGGAAAGCAGTGACAACACAGGATAACGCGCAATTAGACATGAATGTACAGAACACTTGCTGCATATATAGTAGCATACCATTTTCTTTCTTTATCTTAGAATTTTCTTGTCCTTTATTATGGTTGCTAATTGAACAAAAATCATGTGCAAAAGGAATAGTTTGTAACTATTGAAAGCCTGTTTTGGATGAATCTCTTACCAAAAACAATTTAAGTTTCTTGTTTCTTCTTCTTTTTCTTTGTTCTTTTTGTAAAGTTTAATTGTGGTTGCAGGCATTAGTAGCTCCGGCATCTTTGATAGCTCAGAATGCTGGGGTTGAAGGGGAAGTAGTAGTGGAGAAGATAAAGGCTAGCAAATGGAAGATGGGTTACAATGCAATGACTGACAAGTATGAGGATTTAGTAGAAGCTGGTGTCATCGACCCAGCCATGGTAACAAGATGTGCCTTGCAGAATGCAGCCTCAGTTGCAGGAATGGTTCTCACTACTCAAGCAATTGTCGTGGACAAAAAAATGCCTAATGCACCAGCATTTGCTCCTCCACAAGGACTTCCCATGATGTAACCAATAATTATACAGTAGTAGTCAGGTACTTAGGACAAAGATGAGTGTTGATCATGCTTCAAGGACTAAAAGAGAAGGCCATGTTATTTTCAACTGGTTCTCTAGCGGTAATGTGAGCTCAGATAAAAAGTACATTGGTAGTGGGATTTGCTGTAAACTTATTCCCTCTAAGATTAATAAAGTCGTAAGGTATTCACGTGCCTTTCTGTGGAGTTTATGAACTGTTTCTTCTGTAGTTTACTTGTTTGATCATTGACAGTACATGAGATAAGAGAATTTAGAGTTTGGAAGAAAAAGTTAGTAGACAGGAGCTTCAAAATTTCAAGTTGATCACCTGTGCAAGTGAATTGTTAAAAGTGTGCAAGACGTATTGCAAACTTTGTCAGTTTTTTTTCTCTTTGCTGTTAATTGGACATAATAAAATGATAAATTCTTGTGAAAATACATGTTAATTAATATGATTTAAGTAACGATTATGCAAAATATATCTCTATTGGTGGAGTCAAAAGGAATCGAAATTCAAGACTCCATAAAGATTTTACATCTCAAAGCTTTCAGGCTCAAATGACAGTTTTAGTGCAAGGACATTGTTTGGCAGCAAGTACCAGAGTCAAATGTAACATCGATCAGTAAGAACAAAGTATGAGCATTTGCTAATTACTACGCGAAAACTTAAAGACTTTGAACTGAATGACATCTATGCTGTAGAACTTGTCGATGCAAATGATCCAGGATTGGCAATACTCAGGGATATTCCCTTCGTATTTCTCTTAAGAGAAGCTCGTGCAGCTCTAGAATGTTTTAACTGACAAGCAAAGGTGTTACCGATTAGCTGGAAGTAACTACCAAGTTTGGTGGTTCCATGACCAGAGATGGTAACATTGCTGTTGCTTCACCATCTATAACCAGACCACCATCGCATTTGATGCATTTTGTTGACAGTTTTGCGCTGAACCAGAAAGAGCAACACATTAGGAGCGCTACAAAATACATACTTCATGTCGGTATCAATCTTCAGCCAAGAGGTACTACTTACATGTACTTGTTTTTGATTTGTCTGATGCGTACTGCCTGTACCTCAGCAATGATCTCGTCTCCTATATAAACAGGTAATTTGAAGTGCAAGGTTTGTGAAACATATATAGCTCCTGGCTGGAGAAATTACCAAATGACAATAGTTAGATTTACACTAACCGATTGTTCAACATAAAACTAGACCTACATAACACCTTTCCCATTCAACAGTATGCATATTTAGCTAGTTTATTTAAGCTGTATACACCAAAAAAGTTTAAAGATCGTTAAGCTACCTGCATAGGTTAACCGATTTCAGTAGGTTAGTACCTTCTTTTTAAGAACTTTTTACTTCTACTTGACCTTTAAATAATCAAAATGTTTAAAAACATGTTTATCTTTATCATGAAGTTTTGGATTTCGATTTAGATACACGAATTGATGAACGTTCTACTAAACAATAAAAAAAAAAACTTACAAAATGGGTAGCAATAATCCTGGGAAATAAGGACGCAACAAGCATCCCAGGAACAAGGCAGTCACTGAAACCAGCATTCTTGGCGCATTCAGCATCAAAGTGCAATGGATTGGCGTCATGGGTCAGCTTAGAATACCCAAGAACATCATCATCTGTAAATGTCCTAGCTTGCTTCAAAACGCTTCCGATTTTAAGCAAATTCGAAGACGAGGATAAGGCATGTGAAGATGAAAAGAGACGTTTTATAAGCATCTTCCACAAACTTCAAAGACAATTCGTCTTCAATGTGGTAAAGCACGCAGGGTACCCAGCTTCTACCTGTAGATAAAGTTCAAAAGAAAATAAGAACTCGGAATACGGTTAACTGAACCCACTTAAAGATTTTGTTGAACACGAATAGATAAAGAACAATTAAGAGGTATATGAATGTGAGGGCTCTTTGAAACAAATCATCAAACAGTTTGTGTGCCTTGGATTATCCTTAATTCGCTGTACCAATAGCTAGGTCAGAAAATTCATCATTTTACTCCTTTATAACTACATGAAATACTCCAACTTTTAAAATATGGAAAAATTATTATTTTTAATTTTAATTTAAAAAATATATAATTTAAATATTTGAAACATTTAGAACGGTTTGCAAAGTACCTGACTGATGACTCTAAATCCGGCAAAAAAAAAAATATATATATATCAGTGTAATCGAACTAACGTAACAAGCATTTGATTACAAAGATTAACAATACAAATGTTGATAAAAGTGTGTCAGCCATCCATGCCACACTTTTCAGGCGCAGTATACGGATCGGAGGTGCTTGGCAGGAGAATACCTTTATGATGATCCAATCAAAAATAAAATCACTTCAGGGCTGAGGTGCGATATCTCGCTTTCTTTAAGGAAATTCAAGCCCGCAACAAATTTTTTCACCCGTTCAGTAATAGTCCTTTTAACTTCATCCCTCCAGAGTATAACAGTCTAATCACAAAGTATAATTCAATAAACTATTAACAAGAGTGGAGTCCAAAACTCCACAAAAAAGAAACACCACCTTTCAACAAATGAGAATTCTCTTTTTGACTAATTTTTATTCACTCTTGTACTCAAAACAAATGAAGACCACCACTATTTATAGTTGCGGGAGTCTTCCTAGCAATGAATAGGAAGATATTGAATAGTAAATAGAGAAAATAAATGGTTTAGTAGTTACATAAGTTACAAGAATGGAGGAAGAATAATGAGATTTTAATATGGAGAAATAATGTTATAATGGTCATAGTTAACCATTACACATTCTGCTAGGAAACACAACGACAACCATTACATGCACTCAACGTTCTCAGCAACGTTAATCACTATGATGGCATCAATTGTCATCAACTGACAAGAAGAAGTAAGGCACCAAAATGTGTAATTAGGCAGTTCTCGGAAACTGATGGATTTTTTGAATAATGATGGATCAGTAGAAAAAGATTGGCTGTTTACACATTAAGTATCGATGGCAAACCCTCTAGACCTCACTTGTCGGATCACACTGGATATATTATTGTTGTGTCGATGGCAATCACAATTTAGATCATTCAACTTGGAACAGAATAGGGACACCTCTGTATGGACCTCTGCAAACTGGCAAGGCTAAATCTATCAATCAATCTGCAATTTGGCCATTTTGGGATCAGCGCTTGGCCCAGTGATACTGGGGCAGTTATCACTGATCATTATACTACAGAATTCAGTTTTTCTTAATGCACACAGTTGGAAACAGGGGTGGAATTAGCACGGCTCATGGGGTGTCATGTGACACTGCTTCATAATTTTGTTTTCTAACTAAACTTGTGGCACTAATGCACAGAGTTGGAACTTGGAAGGCTCGGTAGATGAGGAGTGTGATGATCTTGCCATTCATGGGATGAACACAAGTATAAAAGAAATACTCATCAATCACTTGTTAAGTTTCAGACGACTCTCCATTTTGCCTTTTAAGGGGTCGTTTGGTAGAAAGAGTGATAATGCAGGGATTAGTAATACAAGGATTAATAATGCAGGGATTAGCAATGCAGGAATTATTTTTTATCAAGTGTTTGGTTCATTATTTCCAACCTAATCTTGTGTGTTGTTTAAGAATCTACAAGAAGCTTATTTTCAATTATACCCTTGAATTATTATGTGATTTTTTATTTTATGTATAGCATTATGACATATTTTCATGTTCATTCCGTTGGTAAGCTTCCGTGCATTCCATTGGCCAATATTACTCATCACATTATCCTATCCCCACAAATATGACTATTTTGAGAAATGAATTGTTATAGTCCCCAATATTTGTATTGGATGGTTTTGACATTATTTAAGTGATACATCACATTTTTAAGAGTTAATATCTCAAAAGGTCACTCAATTTGGGGAATTTATCTAATAAAGTTATTCAAATTTGTTTTGTATCAATAAAATCACTCAACTTTAATCTTTGTATCAATAAAATCACTTGACTAAATTTAGCATTAAAAAAATTTAATATGGTAAAATAAATTATTTTTAATATCATATATACATTAATAGAGTATAACTACTAAACTAAATTCGACAAATTGAAGGTTTATAAGCGGATCTAAATTATTCTGATTCAAACTGGCAAGAACAGTACCTTACCTGAATAAAATGGGGCGTAATATTGCTAGCCAAGGCCATTAATATTATATTGCAAGCCAATCTCATTACTGTCCTGGTCAGTTTCAGTAAATAAATTGGGACGTAATTCAATACTGGATTAGTGACGACTCTGAGAGCCATTGATATGTTGCATTCACTATTTATTTATTATTTTAATTATGAATATAATATAAAAAATAATTTATTTTGTCATGTCAATTAAAAAATAATAATAAATTTAGTTGGGGTTTCTTTACCAATTCTGAAGACTGTATAAAGAAATTGAGGGGCAGTTCAGTCATTTTGTTGCCTTATCCAAGGCTTATTAAACATGGTATTAGTAATCCCTAGGTATCCTTGGTATTAGATAAGACCACATATGGTGTATTAAGTTATCCATGTATTAGGTGGGTTTGAGTTGAAATGTGCTACCAAACATTGTATTGAATGGATTAAATTTTAATCCAAGGACTATTTTAATTTAATTAATACATCCTATCAAACGACTCCTTAAAACATTGCTTCCTGAGTTCAAACTTCACCACGGTGTAACATCAAAACTAAACTAACCCATTCCATAAAAGAATTCTAGTGCTTATTCCATTTAAATGGAAACATGTCACTATCTAGTCTTTCCGTTTCAAAAAGAATGATCTAGTATATATGATTTAGCACAAACTTTAACAAAATAAACAACACGTTTCAATTTTGTGGTACTAAATCAAAGTTATGTCAAATGTACCAAAATGTCCTTTAATCTTGAAATTAAAATGATGTTTAAAAAGGGAAAGGATCATCCGTTTTTAAACCGACTAAAAATGAAAGTAAATATTATTTTTGAAACGGCAGGAATAATTTAATTTTTTTTTGGAGAATTGTCATATGTATCACATTATTATCATTATTATTAGTATGCAGCAACAAGCAACTTGGACCTGATAGGAAATATGTGTTTCTAATTTGGCCATCAATTCATGCGCTCAGAAAATAAATTAAGTTTGATCTTATTTGTGTAGCGTGATATTTCTTGATAAGGACCTCATGAATCTTATTTACACATGGACCACCAAACTTTTAAAAGGACCACTGTAGTACTATTAATTACTGCAGCTCCCCTTCATTTTTCTAAAGTTGTTAACAATATGTGGACGTAAAATGTCAAAAGGACAATAAAAAGATATTATAATGTCTCTTTGATACCTTTTGCATCGACTACTTTGTTACGTTGTCGATTTTAATAAGAGTGACCCCCACCCCCACCCCCACCCCCTCCAAATTAAACATACACGCAGAAAAAATCAAAGGAATAACTCATGAAATTATGAGAAAAAAAAGAAAAGAAAGAAAGCTACGTTTGTTGTAGTGGTACATGGAATTATTATTATAATTATTAATTGAGACATATTAGTGGAGCTAGCACTTGGTTCTTTCAAGATTGTACGTTTTGTTTTCTGAAATTCCTTGGGGAAAAAAAGAAGAGAAAAGTATTGAATTGAACTTTGTGATCTACATTCTGTCACGTGACATAACAAGTGATCTCAAAATATAATTTTAAAATTTTGTAGGAGTATGACACTCTTGATAAAGAGTCGAGAAAAGTGTTGAAAATACTTCTAAACTTGGCAGGAATTTAGGAGTGTATTTTACTCATGTTGTAAGATCGGGGTATATTTAATTTAGTTAGTCAAATAAAATGATAGTTTTAAGACTGTCAAATAGTTTAAAAATAAAATTAATACTACGTGTCAAATTTAAGGATATTTTCGCTGGAAAAAAAAAAAGACATTTGGAAAGTGAAAGAAGGAAATTGCATCTAAGTTTAGATATATAGTTGAGTGAGTTAATTGAAAAGTGAAGTGAAAGTGAATACCAATGGAGGAAAACAAATTACTACAGTAATAAATACATATCTGGCAACAAGTGGAATGAAAAAGACAGATTAAGAATCTAAAAGAAAAGTCTGAGACATTGACATGAATCGAATTCATTTACTTTTTTCGCTGAAAAGTTAACCATCATGTATATTTTATAGTTTGAGTTTTCTTAATGAAAATCTTGATTTCGATAGTTTAAATAAAGATGACGCGATAATTTACTAGAAAAAGATATAAGTAGGATTTGCCTAATTATCAAATAAAGCTTAATTCTCAAAAAGAGGTAGAAAGTCGTGGAATTGTGTCATAAAAGTATATATCGGTGTAAAGAAGTTAAACAAGTAACGAGAGATTTTATTTACATAGATTGATGGTGTAATTTTGTTCACAATATTAATATATTTTGTACTGTTTACCTATCTTATTATTTTGAATAAATCTGATAGTGTAACTTGATTTTTTTTACATGAACAATGTATAGAAGTTAAGCTGTTCAGGGAGATAATTGTCCGGATTTAGATCTTTAATTTTAGCCAAAGATTCTAAAAATCCATAAAGCTCAGGTCAAATTAAGAATAATCACAATTAGGGTAATAGTAGCATTTTTGGAAATGTAGCTCATTGGGCTCTTCCCCTGCCAAATAAGTTTTTATGACGTTAAAGGCGAGTGATCTTAAATTTTTAACTTTAACAAGCGAGTGATCTTGAATTTTTAACTTTTAATTTTGTTTATCCGCAAAATTTCAAGTTTAATTACCTTTGGCCTTAAAAAATTTGCCCATGTAACAAACCAAAGTCAAAAGTTTAAGATTACTAATTTTCAACTTCCTTTCAAGGTCTCTTTCTTGAGAAGCTTTTTCAAAATAGATTTTTCGCGAATGATGAT
This sequence comes from Solanum stenotomum, assembly GCF_019186545.1. Lineage (NCBI taxonomy): Eukaryota > Viridiplantae > Streptophyta > Magnoliopsida > Solanales > Solanaceae > Solanum > Solanum stenotomum. Next base: position 3,795,437 of record NC_064289.1, read on the forward strand.
ATTGCGAGCCTCATATTTATATTAAATCAATTAAATTATTTAATTATAGTAAGTCGCAATAATTTGATATAAACACCCCATGCAAGTAAATTTGTTATCGTGATCATCTTTTTACGACATGTAATATGTATCGACTGTCTATTAGGCTTGCAATATTTTCTTATTGAACTGAATTTTCATGTGCAAATATTTCCATGAGATGCATAACCATTATTGAACTGAATTGGAACAACTGTTGGCTAGTTTTGCTTGCAATATTTGCTTTAAAAATGTATAGCGACAGTTATAATATAATTATATAGTTCAATATAATTAGCCGGCCGATAAGAGAGAAATTTAGAATATGTTTGATAAAGATCTAAGATTTATATGTCAATGCACTCCTCAAAAGTAAAATAAATAAATATACATGTATGACTTATTTTCATCCTCAACAACAACAAAAAAAATCAATTGGAAGAATATTCCATGATACAAGCAATTGACACTACAAACATCAATAGTTTTTCGCGTCAATAATGTACATTAACAAAGTCTTTATTGTCATTAGATTCACTGTCACTTTAAATTTTAGAGACATTTACAAAAGGTGTTAAACTCCTCTAGAAAAATATATTTAGCGATAATTGGGCTATTACCATCAATTAATTACTTCTAAAAGTTTGTTTCTCTTCTTCTTAAAAGACCAAGTAAGTTGGAAACGCAAAACTTAATTATGTGCTCGATCCTTTCAGTTTAAATAGTCAATATTCACTGTTTATTTTTAGCAGCACAATTACATATATTATACTTTTGCCCGTATTTTTAGTTAAAGCAATTGGGTGGACGGCTACTTAGGTCAGTTCTCTAAAAAAGAAAGGCAATTAGCTTTTCTCACGTTTTCTTCTTTAAATTCTAACCTGCAAAAACTTTGGGTTATACTAACTTATAAGTAGTGTCCATCCAAATTCCAATAACGCCTTGAGCTCTTTTCCTCCTTATATAAAGACATGAATTTAATCAGATTAAGATATTAACACTTACAATCAGCTATCCTCATGGACGGATCCAATATATTTGAAAATTTATCAAATATTTAATTGTAAATCCAATTATTATTACAAACTAATTTTAGATTATCGTAGAAATTCATAAACTTCAAATCTCGAATCTCCTCTGTTGATCTCCTTCATGAGTACCTGCTGAGAGAATAACCAAAGATATATGCACTTCTTTTTTTAAAATGATGTTTAATTTGAAACTCATTCTAATCAGTCTTATGCCTAATTATTATTATTTTATATTAAAAAAAAGGATAAAATTAAGAGAGTCTAAATTCAGTAGCTCTAACTTGAAAAAACAGATTAACAACAATGAAATTCAGCTACAAGAACATGAAAAAGTACAAAAAAAAAAAAAATAGATTCATACGAATAAAGAACTAATTAGAAGTATATATACTTACAAGTTCCTGATCTAAGAAATAAATAAATCATTTCTTGATTCGTGCAGTTCTCGATAAGAATCATACTAATCTTTTATGTATCGTTCAAACACTTTGGTTGCAATAGTCGTTTATTGCTGATGCAGCATCATCAAGATTCTCATGAGTTTCAAATAGCTAGCCATTAATTTCATCAATTATATAACAAATTTGCAACTTTTCATGTGAATCTTGATTATGCTACATACGCAAACAACGACTGTAAGAAAACTATTTTTTTTTATCTATATTTGTATATATTTTGTGATTATATATGCCACATATATATAGGAGGAGACTAAACGTGTGGCTCTATGCCTATGCTATGAGGGTATCAAACAATTAGAATCTATTTACTGCTGTTTTCGTAATTTTCAGAAAACAAAAACAAACTCTATTTAATTTGTTTAGAAAGAGAAATATTTTTCTCCGTCTCATATTAATTGTCTATTTTCCTCTTACACACAAAAAATCATTAAAAAAAGGATAATTTTACTAATTTACCGAAACTGTTTTTCTAACTTTACAAACTTATTTACGCTTTTTTTAAAAATAATAATTAATCTTATCTTAATTTTATATATTGACAAGTAATTTGAGATAGCTATTTATAATATCGTAGACAATTAATATGAAGCGGATGAAGTAGAACGTATACATCTAAAAGTAATGAATAAGGTAAAAAAAAAAAATAGCCAGCATAAAGTATATACACTTCCTTTGTTTCATAGTACTTGGTCTATGTTGAAGTAACACGCGTACCTCCTTAAAAAATAATTAGATGTGTATTTTATTAAATTAATATTATTAATGATATTTTGAGATATTAAATTTGAATATCATTATTTCATATAACTATTTAATATTAAAGATAATATTTTAAAAAATCCTCTTAATTTATTGAAATAAACAAGTAAAAGGAAACAGTATTTGATAATGATATGAAAGGATCAAATGAAGACTGCTAATTCCTTTTCATGGTATTTGGACTAGACATTGTTTAATTCACAGATTACGACATCTCTTGACCCCATTCCCTTTTTACAATAATTAGCTACATAAATTATTAATAAAAACAATTAATCTATAAAATATATAATTGAAGTTGAAATAAAGAAAACATACTTCAATTTTCAATAATCAATAATTTAAGAATAAGGAATATAAAGCTCAAGATGACGCAATGTCTGTTGAGTTTCTCTGTTTTTTTCTGAGGTTATCGCCTTTTGCACAAAACTTAAATTTACTGTTAATAAGAATAAATGATGTACATTCTTTTGATATACGGATTTTTTTTTATAAAAAAAGTAGGATAAACAATTAAAATGGAAAGGGTAGCTACCAAAAAATATACTATTTTTAAAATAGGATTTCATTAATAACTTTTTTTCCCGAATTATTTTTAAGATCTAATATTATACATCAATTAATAAAGATAATGTGATAAAGTAATTGTATAAATTATTATTTTTTTAATATGAGTGTTAAATCTAAATATGATAAATAAAAATAAACAGAGAAAATGATATGTAAATGTATTTGTATGAAAGTATCTCTCACTTACCTTGACAATACTCTACCTCATTAAATTATTTACCTACATTAAATTGATAAAATTGAGTGTACGTGTTTGTGCTAGTAAGTTTTTATCGTTTAAAATATCTTTATATTTTGGAGATTTATGTTATTTTTGCTTACTGTATTTTTTTTGTTGTTTGCTTTTTCCTCAATTTTTCATTTTTTTATTTATTTATAAATTGAACTTACAATTTTAAAAGTAAAATTGAACCACTTATTATTGGAGCAACTTCTCGGGTGGATTTGCTCAGTGTTAGTTATCTTTAGAACAGCTTGGCCTAAATGGCGGCCCCATGTCCGTACAGTCTGAGCTTTCATTTCGTGGACCTCAGACCCCTTTCTTAAATTTATGGAAAAAATAACAAACCAAAAAAAAAAAACCCATCTACTCTTATAGACCAAGCATTTGTCAAACCGAATCTAAATCCCACCCCTCTTTAACTAGCATGCATTGTCGACGTACGTAGAGATTCGAGAGTCTATCAAAAATAATATTTATGTTCTATAAAAAATAAAATGAATTTTGTATATTCTTTAACTTTTTAGATTCACCTATAAATTAGAAAAAAATGTATAAAATAATAAATTATTAGAGTAATTTAAATTAAATGTTATAACTATAGCTTTATTTTATTGTAGTCTGTAGCAAACACTTGTCATTCGCCTCTCTCACTTTATACAAACACAAATGTATAAATTGTGTTTGTGTTTGTATAAAGTGAGAGAAAATTGTATATACAAATACAAATATTTTCGTTCTATACACTTATAATTATATAAATACAGATCTTTCCCTACCAGTTGTCTTTTATCTTTCTCGCTTTATACAAACACAAATTATACAAATTACAATTTATAATTTGTGTTGTATAAAGCGAGAGAGAGAGGGATTTGATATACAAATATTTTATTTCGATTCAATTGTATACAAATTCAAATTTTATGTAGTTATACAAACACAATCATTGATACATATACATAGTAGTTACATATATATAATTATCTAACCGATATACAATATACAATAGTTGCGCTTTTATACAAACGAATGCTTGTTTCCGATTTATACAAATCTGATATTCCATAGCAAATATAAAATTTGTTATGGAGCGCAATTATATAAACTATAGTTATAACATACAAATATGATTTTTATTTTTGTTAAACCTAAAATTTACTCTATAAAATATTATTGTTCTTGTTGCATTGTCAATGTATAAAATTTGTATATTATTATAAAGATGAATCTTGGGCCTAACTCAACCTCAAAAGCTAGCTTATGAAGGAAAAATTATCCAAGTCCATATAAGGAGACCAAATTCTCATTCTTTTTTCGAATGTGGAAATTCTTAACAATTATTAATAAATTTTAGTTTATACTATTAGAGCATATTTGTTTGTCGTATTTGTTAAAAATAAAATAAAATTTGATGGCTGGTGCGAATAAAATATCGACACGATAAAGTGAATACTTGCAGTAGTTGGTAAGAAAAAGGAGTTCACCATTGATTTGGCGGAAATAATTTGGTGAGGGCCAAAGATAAAGTAGTCTCTATCAATATGATTTAGTAGGGAATAGAGTTCACGTGGGATGCACGTGAAGAACATTAGGTTCTATGGCCCAAACCCTAATTTTTGCATTGGAATAATATAATACACCCATCCCCTTGGGACAGTTTGGGTAACGAGTACTTGCAACGTAAGTATATACTAGACATCGGAGCACGTGCTAGCATGGGCCCAATATATATCATTTTTTGTTTCAATTTAGGTGACAAAGATAAAATTAAAGAGTTAATCAAATTTTAATATTAATTTAAAATAGTTTAAATTTTTAATTATTGTTAATTATGGTAAAAAAAAATTATGTTTTTTAACATTCTAAATTGCTAATTATTGTTGTATGATTTGTAATATCTTTTACGCAATTTTGAAATAATAAAGGTTATTTCTTCTTTCTCAATTTATGTGGTACTAATAAAATTTCGAGATTCAATCAATTTTTTTGTCTTTAAAATATTCTATTGTTAATTACTGTAAATTATTGTACTTTCTAAGTAATTTTCAAATAATATATATTATTTCATTTGTCCAATTTATGTGTCACCGATAAAATTTGAAGAGTTAATCAGATCTTTTACATATTTTTATATCTTTTGAATATTTAAGTAAATAATTATTGTGATTTATAATATTTTATACAATTATTTTTAAAAAATTAAACAACAAACAAAACAAATTCATCATAGGAAAATTACCAAAGCATCCTTGAATACATCAATAATTCACTTTTTGTTTAAAAATATATGCATATTGGGAGGATATTTTTGTCCAAAGTGGAAATAGAATAACTATAAAGCATTAAATTCTTTTAGAATTTTAAATTGTTAATTCTTATTGTATAATTTGTAATATTTTTACGTCATTTTCAAATAATAGAGGTCATTTCTTCTTTCTCAATTTATGTAGTACTAAATAAAATTTGAGATTCAAACAATTTTTTTTGTCTTTGAAATATTTCTAGCTGTTAATTACTGTAATTTATAGTACTTTCTAAGAAATTTTCAAATAATATATATTATTTCATTTGTCCCAATTTATGTGTTACCGGTAAAATTTGAAGAGTCAATCAGATCTTTTATATATTTTTATATCTTTTAAATATTAAAGTAATTAATTATCGTGATTCATAATATTTTATATAATTATTTAGTATAGTAAAATAAATTTAAAAAGAAACAAACAAAACGAATTCATCGTAGGAAATTACCAAAGCATCCTTCAATACATCAATAATGGATCCGACTTTTTGTTTTTAAGAAATTGCATATTCGAAGGATATTTTTGTCCAAAGTGGAAATATTGTGTAAAAAATGTGTAGTTATTGTGATTTTGAATGTTTTGTGGGGTAATAGGACGCACGCAAAGTTAATGTGTCTTTTTGAAAATCTGGGACAACTTCAAGTATCACTTAATGTTTTTTCTCAAAATCTAATTTACTTTCGTAAACTATGTGTTAGATCAAAATCAGATTAACAAATTCAAAAGGAATGAGTAATAAATAGCTCATACAATGACATATTTATTATTTAACTAAATAATAAATATGTAACTAAAAATCTTGTTAGCTTTTGATTGAAAGCTAATGTAACTAAATACTTTATATATATTTGCATTGTAGCTTATTATATATATACATCATAACTTATAAGTTTTGATTTATTATTTTCCTTTTTCCGCAACATACAATCACGTGCTATTTCATAATGATTTTTATCAGATGAAATGAAAATTGAATTCACGTAGCAAGGAAAATGATTTTCAATTTCTTAATCGGAAATATATGTGGTGATCATGAAAGAAAGATTAAGTAAAATGGAAATAATTGGATGGTAGATTATATTATTATTACATATTTTAGACCTTAATGTTGGGTTATGGAGGTGATTAGGACATCATGCGGAAGTTTACAATTGTAAATTATAAGACGATAAATTAGACGACACATAAAACTATACTAAAAGATATAATATTATTATATGATATGACCAATTGGTCTACATAATTAAAAAACTAATAAAAAACATAAAAAATATAGAGAGAAAATTATATTTTCCTTTCAGAAAAAGTTCAAGCATTTATGGTAATACTTTGATTTTTTTTAAGAAAAAATAAAATAAACTTCAAATAAAAAAAAAAAATCAGGACAAAATTCTAACACTTAGCTCAATGAAAAACATATTTTACTATTGAAATATGAAAGAACTAAAATTTTAGATCAGACATGCGATTCCATGTATGAATGACTAGTAATTATTGTGAGGTCCAATTCCTGACACGAGGGGACACCAAAGATATTTGACCTTTCATCCCTTTGAGAGATAAAAAAGGAGGATAGAGCTTTTGATTTTTTTTTTTTAATGTTATGAAAGATTTGAATAATGAAAATAAATTATTTGTGTCAAATCAAATTAATCGAGTTATATAAAAATGAGGTTAAAATCTACTGATACGTACATAAGAACACCTCGACTACATACATTATTGCACATCCATTTAACACTTATCAGAATAATAAATAGTGTGATCACCTCTTAAATTATCATAAAAACTTATCTCACTCCATCCTCTTATAGAGGGAGCCGAGCGCCGACGTCCATTTTGTCGCTAGTCAGCCAGGCGATATATAGCAAACTACCAATATTTAGGATGTGTTTGGTAGGAAGGAAAATATTTTTCGGATAATATTTTTCAATTTTCTTATTTTTTGGTTGAGTTAAATGTTTTGGAAAATATTTTTCAAATCAACTCATTTTTCTCAAATTTAAGGAAAATGACTTCCCTTCAAAACTTAAGAAAAATATTTTCCATAACTCTCTTCTAACTTCAAATTACAATTACTTTTTTGTTAAAAAAATCAATTTATTTTGTCTCACCCTCAAACCAGCCCCCCAACCACCCCCAACCAAAAAAATAATTTAAAACTTGTTTTTAAATTCAATTTTTTTTACCCCACCCTCACTCCTACCCCCACCCCCTCTCAAAAATATATTGAAAATTGTTTTTAAAAGATATTCTAATTTCTCTTTTTTATTTTTTTACTCCCCACCCACTACTCTCGCCCCCCGCCCCCCATCAACCCCCCTATTAGCCCCCCAACCCCCTTCAAAAAGAAAAAAATTCAAGTTTGTTTTTAAAAAATATTTTCAACTTTAAAATTTCATTTTTTCACCCTATCCTTGAACCCCTCCACTCACCCCAAAAAAAATTTAAGTTTTGTTTTCAAAAAATATTTTCAATTTCAAAATTTCATTTTTTCACCCCTACCCTTGACTCCCCACCCACCCCCCTACCAGCCCCCCACCACCCCCAAAAAATAATTTTAAGTTTGTTTTTCAAAAAATTTTAAATTTTAAAATTTCATTTTTTTCACCCCTACCCAGGCCCCCAC
>NC_064289.1:3803524-3832617 GCF_019186545.1 Solanum stenotomum
ACTTCAAAATTTCAATTTTTCACCCCTACCCTCGACCCCCTTCACCCACCCCCCACGCCCCAAAAAAATTAAGTTTGTTTTTAAAAATATTTTTAATTTCAAAAATTATTTTCTACTCTAGTAAAAATAAAAGATATTTCTCAAAAATATTTTTCATTCATAAATCAAACACTAAAAATCTTTTTCGAAAAATATTTTCTACTCACCAACCAAACATGAGAAAATAAGTCAAAAATCAATTTGTTTTCCAGAAAAACATTTTCCTTCATACCAAACACACCCTTAAAGAAGTTTATTGGGAAAAGGCATAAATTCTCCTCTGAACTTGTGCCGAAAAGTCAGTTACACGCTCAAACTATTGTGACGACCAATTATACGCCTAATCTTGTTCAAAGTGATATTAATACTCCTTTCGAAGACAAACTCAGTTTTGTGTAAAAAAAAAGTGTTGTACACGCATTTTCACACATAAATAATATTATTTAAAAATTTTAAAACCTTTTTCCTTGATATTTTCTTTAACTTTTGGAAAAAATTAAAAACTTGGCATCTTCTTTCTCTCACCATACATATCTCTTTTTAAAATCTATTTCTTCTTTCTTCTCCATTGTTCATAAATTGAAGGAAAAGATAAAAACTTGAAGAGAAAATAGGAGTCAATAAGTCGATTATGAAGTAAAGAGATGTTGACAGCGGTGATAGGCGATGGGCAACACCATTATGACTGATGAAACAAATAAAAATTTTAAGATCTGTAAAATTCTTTAAAAATCTTGATAAGTATGTATGTAATTCATTAGTATTTTTTGTATGTAATTGATTAATCAAATATGCTATTGATGATATGAGACATAAAAATAACATTGTGGTGGTTGTAGGTAGTTCTCCGGCGAGAATAGAGAACACAAAGATTGAGAAATCATTTTCTCCGTTGAACTTTTGAAAAATTTAGACAATATAATCATGAATTTTATGCATAAATGTCATAGAATTTTCAATAGAAATCATTATCTTTCACATGAATCTTTTTCGGTGATCTTCTCCAGTGAATCCTTCGGCGAGTTCAAACGAAAAAATCATGAACTTTAAGTTGAAATTTATTGACTTTTCGATGAAAGTCATCATCTTCTCCACCCTTTCTATTTTTAAGAGTTCATTTTTATGGGTAGAGTTTTGGATGTGCTTCCATCAAACAATCAATGACGACAAATGCAGTGATTACTTAAGAAGAAGAAAAAGAACTCAAAATAAAGAAAAATGAAAAAGCTTTAAAGAAATTGGGGCCACCAATAAAAAGATTAAAAAAAAAATAAAAAATTAATATATTAAAAATTATAATACATAATTATATGACCAATAAAATAGTGCTATGTGTTGAAATTCGTCATTTTAACATATAATTTTTTCTTCTCACGCACCTTAAAGAAGGTGAAGACACTCTCTTTGTCATGTCACGTTCTAAGGGGGTATTAATATCACTTTGAATAAGATTAGGTGTGTAATAGGTCGTCACAATAGTTTGAGCGTGTAACTGACTTTTCGACACAAATTTAGGAGGGAATTTATGTCTTTTCCCAAGTTTATTTATTAATATGCGTGAGGAAATTAATATGCGTGAGGAAATAAGTATAATAATTTTATTTTATTATTTTTACGAAGTTACAAGATTTTTATTAATTTAAAAGCTAAGACATATAATTATTTCAACTCATATGATATTTTTATTTATTTCATTCCACATATCAAATTACCTGGAAAAAACAATTAAGTGCTTTGTCCTTCATGATTTTCTTTAGTTTATTACCAATAAATTATAAATATGCTTCTACAATTTTAATTTGGTTGGTGGAGGTTAGTCGTATGATAATTATTTGGTAAAAAGAGATTCAATTAACCATCCCTAAAAAGCTGACTGATATATATACAAAGACAAAAATGAATCCAATCAAAAATTATTATTTTATTTAAATTTTAATAATATTTTGCTTATAATCTATATTTTGCATTAAAATATTCAACTCGGTAAAACTTAAATAATGTAGCTCTTGGTCCCAAGATTCTAAAACTCTAAATTTTAATATTTCATCGATAATAATTTATGTGCTATATTTTATTTTTAATCTGTCCCACAAAAAAATCATATTTCCATAATTGAAAAAAATAATTTAACTTTTTCTCTTTACCGTTAAATGATTAGATTCGTAAAAAAAATCACATGAATTGAAATAAAAAAAAAACAGTCATTTAAATGTGTTAATAAACAATAATACTCAAAGCTGATCCGGTCCAACTAACTACTCCTATTTTTTTATCAAATAAAAGCATATATGCATATGCATGTAAATCATATATGACAAAAGAATATAGGGCAAACCCATCGGTGGCCTCCTAAACTTGGCAGCAATTTTCACTTAGACACTTCAACTAAACGATGTTCATTTTAGGTACCTCATGTAGGGTTTCAATGTGTCATTTTGACACTTTTTTTATATTCTTAGAACTAGCTTAAGTGTGTGTATCCAAACACCTCCTACGTGGATAAATAAATGAATGAACATGTGACATGTGGAATTTTATTTTATTTTTAAAAAACTCACTTTTACTTTCTTTTTTTTCTTCAAAACATCTAACCCTAGTCCTCACCCCCCCACATCTTCTGCTTCTTCTTCAATGCATTTTTGTTCTTTCTCTTTGTCTTCTTCAAATCCATTAAAATCCATTCCTTGATTCCTCTTTTTTTTTTTTAAATCAAAACTGCATCTTGAAACAAAAATAACAATATTATATAAATGGTGAAGATGCAGACGGAGAAAAAATTGGGGATTTAGTTATGAATGCTATGGAGAAATGTTATGGAATTTAGTTAGGAATGCTATGGAAAAATGTTGGGGATTTAGTTATTTAAATGGTGAAGATGCAGACGATGTAATAGCTTGTTCCTCCAATTTTCGTTGTTTCAGACACTGAAAATTAGGAATTTTCAGTAAGAAAACTGAAAATAAGAGAACTTCTCATTATTATTGGGGGTGGGAGGTTTTTTAGTTGTAGTAGCAGACAACATTAATGTAGAAGAGCTTAAACTTTATGTGATTTGATTTTAAAAAGAAAAAGAGTTGCAAATTCTTAGAGAATGCTGATGATCTTCATTTTTTCTGATGAGGTTGCTAAAGAAATTGACTCTTTTGTTGAAGAAATTGGATTCTAATATAACCCAACAAAGTTTTGCAGAATTTTTTCAAAAAGTTGTATGGTGATGTTGGGTGATGGAAGGTAGAGAAGTTACAGGAAGAGAAGAGTGAGGAAGAAGAAGAGAGCAAAAATATTTTCCAAGAAAAAAAGAGTGTTTCACGCGCATAAAATTCGTGTAACACACATGCTATGTTGAGTCAGCGAAAAGTGTCAAAATAACATAACGAAACTCCACATGGGGTGTCTAAAATGAACATCGCCTAATTGAGGTGTCTAAGTGAAAGTTGATGCCAAATTTAGGGGGCCCGCGATGGATTAGCCCAAGAATATATCATAACGTTTAATATATTGTACGGTACCCCACTGCTAATTTTGGTTTTATATTCATCCATTGGATTTGGACTTAATTAGTCGGCATTATTACTTTCGTTATTTCCCTTACTTTAGAAATTTAAAATACAATAGACATGTAGGACGTTTATTGGCAATACACTTTTAAAAAAATTAAAATTTGATGAGTTCCATGTTTTTCAGATTTTCTTAATTTTTGTCAACTTTCGCTGTTCAAATACTCCCTCCATTCCATATTAAATTAATTTTTGAGGTGTTTCACACCCTTTAAGAAAAGTAGATTAAGACATAAATTAAACCTAGTTTTCCATTTTTACCCTTATTAATTATTATCAAATTTATGATTAAAATAACTAAATATTAATTAATCACTAATTTCAATACTAACTAATGAAGGGTAAAATTGGAAGAATACTCTAAAAGTAGTCTTGAAAATCGAACAATTAAGTCAACTTAAAAAATGAAAAATGCGTCAAAAATTAACTTAATATGAAATGGAGGGAGTAATAAATACAGTTCAATCAAGAGAGTATTAATTACTCACACTACTTTACATTAAATGAATTTGTGAGGTATTGCACACCTATTAAGAAAAAAAGATATAAATCGATTACCACTACAAAATTTAAAGTAAAAATCATAGATATGAATAATTAACTCTCTTAAAATTATCACTTAGAAAATGTAAATAAGAGACAAAAAAAAAAAAGATTTTTCTAACAATTCTTTTCTCTAAAACTTTCAACAATTCAATTATTTTTAACGTTAAAAAAATATCCAACAATATAAAATAGGGGGAGTAACTAGTTAGCACATCATTTAAAAAAACGAATATTTTTGTATCATTTTAAGAAGTTAATTAATGACATTAATCCAAGAGTAATTGATTAACAAGTTTTCACTTTTCTTTGCCGGTTCAAACATATAAAAAAATTATTTGAAAAATCACTCATTTTTTTAACAATAAAAAAAAAATACTAAAAGATTATTTATTTACTTTAAACCACAGGAGTATCATTCTGTAAAACCAATTGTTTACTTTAATTAATAAAAGATTTAGTTTGATGCAGTATAGCCAAATTTTTATACAGTTTGTCTTTTCTTTTGTTTGAGACAAGTTGTTGATAATTATCTTCACACCCGAACATGTTAATAAATACTAAGTCCTACAAAGAGTTGTAAATAAAAGGAAAGATAAATATACAACTATTGAACCAGTTTTTTTACAAATTAATTCAATTGGAAATTAAGGTTAGCTATTGGGTGTATATGCATACATAATAAATCATAAAAGAAAACAATTAATTAATAACATTTCATAATGAGCTTGTAAACAAACTCTATTCATTTCAAAGATAAATAGCTTTGCAATTTTAAAAATCAAATTGCAAATTTTAATTATTATCGGTTCAAGGCTGAGGTGTTTTAGGCCTTCACAATTTTTGACACCTCCAGAATTTTAAATAATAAATTTATTTTTAAAAAAAAACAATATTGAAAATCATAAAAAATAAATTTATATAAAAATATTTCTATTTACTTTTTGGAAAAAAATATTTTAAAACTTTGAAGTAAACTACTCAATTTTTTCTGTAAATAAAGAAAGTTTTTTTAAAAACATTCAATGCAATGTATTGAAAGTACATGTCTTACATCTTATTAATTCTAGTTAATATTTATCATTATAATAATAATAGTAATAATTACGTTACCATGTCAAGTGAAACTTTATGTCTTTTAAAAACAATAAGTTAAAAACATCATATAATTTTAGACTATTAATTTTATTGAGAATGTTAATTTAATCCTAGTGCAGAAACTGAAATGTCTAAATAAAGACTTTTCAAATTGAAACAGAGAAATATTTGATTACCTTAAAACTACTAGAAATAAGACCGCTCTAAAAATTCAATTATTCAACCAATTTTAGAAGAAAGAATTTCAACAAATTCAAATTCCTGAAAAAAATTCTATATAATTTTTATAATATTTATTTATTTTGGTAAATAATTTTTTTTTATTACCAATGAATACATTGCAGAATAAAAACAATCAAGGTTACAGTTCAAACTATTTTTAGGGCATTGTCAGGGTGGAAATTTAGAGTCATGAGCTTTAATTGTTTAATTGTTTGTATCATTGGCCTCTTGGTGCGAAATAGTCGATAATTTCGCTCCTTTTCATCTGTTGGACAGCTCCTTCTTTATCAATAATTTTTACAATAATAATAATAATTAATCTAAACATAAATTCCTCCGGGGAGTAGCACTACAATTTTTTTTTACATGACATGATTAAACTATTGTGAAATGTCAAGAATTCCAATAGCATTGTACAAAAATTTGGTCTGCTATTACAAAATTTATGATACGTCAATCATGTTAGACAAACGAACACTAAAAATATAAAAAACTTGATAATCGACTTGTAACTGAATTTTATAATTCAATCGTTGTAACATAATGTTCATAGCACGTTTGAAAAAAAATCATCAACGATTAAAAATAAAATGTTGATAAGCTGTCTTGAGCTCCTTCACCAGAAATAACATTTCCGATGAACATAAGTTAACATAATCACATAAGCAACTGCTAGAAATTATCATATAATTGCTTAATTTATCTCTTAAAAAGATTGTATTTATTCTTTGTCTTTCAAATAAGGTGCTCTTCAAATTTTTTTTTAGAAATCCAATTTCTGTCTAGCCAAATATATATTCTTCAAGAACATGAAACAAAATTATAAAATATTATGATGCAAAAATATAAAAATATTACCTGCCATGAGAGATAAAAAGAGAAAATGATCAAATGAGCCCCAACCTATTACCGAATTTCCAACTACACGCTTTTACTTCACGGGGTTCTATTACCCCCTAAACTATTTAAAAATGAAATTATTACCAGATGTTCCTAAAGACCAGCATAAAATACACCAAGATGTTCTTTGAAGAAATGCGCCACCAGTTAGATTAGTTATAGCAGGGTGTTACGTGCTTTCTCTTCTCTTCATCATAATAAATTGAAGAAAAATACAATTTAGGAATGTTTGATGCATCTATATCTAGCTAGGTTTGGGCCAAACCTTAAATCCATTACAAGCCCATCAATTCATTTATCTTCTAAAGACTATTTGAGCATGGTGCCTTTTTACCTTGATAATCTATAAGAGGAAACCACACAAATCGTTTAAGTATACGTTGTAATTATACCAAGATACAGTAATTTGAATATTAATTTTTGTTTACTAGATACATGCATTTGACGGTTTTAGATACAATCTTAAATATATGTATATCAAATTAGGTGTAATTTGTTTTAAATACATTGTACCAAACTTGTTTCACATATATAATGAATACACTGATTCTCTCGCTCGCCTCTCTCGCTATGTATATATATTTCAGAATGTTCTGAGTTCTACAGTTTTTATGTGTGTGCATCCAGTATCAATTTCATGTATCTGTGTATCCACAATCAATTTAATCCAGTGTATCTCATATCAATTTCATAAGTGGTGTCATTTATTTAGTATATATGTATATATATACGGTGTCAAAGATTCTAGTATCAAATAATTGCAATAATACATTTATTAGTGTATTTGTGCATAGAAAGTGAGGAGGAGAGAGCAGAAACAAAGGGAGAGAGAGAAAGAGGAGGAAAGATGAGTGGTTATGTAATTAGCTTAGAGTATATGTAATTATTAGTCCCTCCGAGGGCGACTCCCATACAATTCTTGCGAGAGCTGGAGAAGCGTCTACGGGCAAAGCACCGTATCCATATAACAGCTTGCCACCTACGCTCCGCCATCCATTCCAAGTTTAGAAACCTAGGTAATAGTATCCCGATCAAAGAGCTGACGAAGGGGAAATTTAACAAGAATATTTACTTTTCTCTAATTTATATTAGACCCATAATTATCACTTATAAAATGATCACAATTCTCAACTCTCAAGAGTGGTTGAAAATAAGATTGATTAAGGATTGAAAAACTATATTCCTCCCGCCAAACATAAAGACATAACTAAAATGTCACAACTTAGACGTCGTAATTCTCTAAAGATAGGTAAAGTAAAATCTCTTTCTAAGTGATATCATTCGAGAAATTTAATGATTAAAAATGAGAAGAGCCGGAGCTTAATATCCTCTCATGATTTCACAATCATCTACTATTTCATTTACTTTCACTTATCAACTATATTAAAAATAGGTATTTACATTTACTTGAAAGTTCTAGTATATATATTTTCATGTTTTACCCTTAATATTAATTATTCAAATTATTTTCAAACTTAAGTCTAAACATTAATTAATATGAGTGTATAATAAAATACTTATGTTAATTATTATTTCTTAACAGACATACAAAGTTCAAAGTAGATAAATAAAAGTAAACGTGAAAATATTTATAGTGTCTGAAAAACCTTGCTAGTAGGTACTTAAATTAAAACCCCTAAAGAGACTCTCATAGCTTTGAAAGGTTAGGAAAATTAATTAGCTAATTAATCAAATATCTACAGCAACATATTTGTGTTGTCTCTATTAATAGAACAACATATATTATAATTTGATATCTTAAACCTAACCTCTGACCTTAATTTTTTTAAACTTCCAAAATTGGGTAGACATAGCACAAGATCTGGAGCAACTACTTAAAGACTTTCATCGTACATTCTCTGAATCTGTCGTTTTTATAAACGTAAGCAACAAAATTATATAGTTTATTAAATAAAGAACAAGTGATTAATAAAAATATATAACTAACACCATGATTAAGACTTGATGAGCAAAGCAATTAAATGTACATGGTCATTTTTTATTTATTTTTTTAGTTGTCATTTACGGCTCTATAGAATTCAAGAAGACGATCTTGGAATTAATTTGTCTTAAACTCTGTCGAAAATTGCTATATGAAATTAATCTGTGAAGAGGAAAATAGAAAATGATCTCGACATTTTCTTTAATTCTTTGCTCTTTTTATTTTTTTATTTTTTACACATCATATATGGATTAAAATTATTCAATAGTACATATATAAAGTTCAAGTCAAGAACAATAGAGTGCAATTGGTATTATAATATCTGATCTATTATGTTCGAACTTAACTTTAATTTCTGAAAAATCTATGCATGTATGTGATTGTCGAAGGACAAAAGTTAAATACCAACCCAAATAAAGAGAAAAATGTGCGATTTTATGAAGGAAAAAAAAAACGCATTATTTATGTGTTTTTTTTTTTTTTTTTCATTTTATGAAATAATTTAGATGAGTCTAATGGTTAATCCAAGTTGAATTTAGATGGGCTTGGAACCTTATCCCATTTGGATCTCTTGCATTTGAACTCGCAATATAGGCCAATGGGCCTCAACTAGAATTGGATCAATACGGCCCATATCTCTTTCAGTTGGGGAAAATTATGGGACAATGCCTTCGCGACATCTAGTTTATGAAAGGAAAAATTACCCGATATATATTATGTAATTAAGCCAGAGTATGTATTACAACGTTCGTATTAGGACTAGTAATATCAACTTTTAAATATGTCATTTATTTAATTTTTTCTTTATGAAATATGTAAACACTGTAAAGGTAGTATATATAACATATACAATCGAAGTATATAGGTAGCTCTGGGCGTGAGGTGGGGGTGCTAAAAAATGAACCTTTCATCTAACTCAATCCAAAAGTTAGTTCACGAGGAGAAGATTATTCAAGATCATATAAGGAGACTAAACTCTTTAACACCCCACCTCATGCTCAGGGCTGAACATCTGGAACATGGACAATTCAATATAGGGCCGGGTCATATAAGGAAAATGGACTCTTCAACACCCCCACCTCAAGCTCAAGTTTTGACATCTGGAGTGTGGACAATAGACCAACATTGATAAATAATAATTGAAACGATCTTTGATATCATGTAAAATAAGCCTATTCAACTCCAATAATTAACTCACGAGAAAAGAACTGCCCAAACTATATAAGGAATCACACATTTCTTTTCATCTGACGTGATACTCTTCAACAATAATTAAAATAAATAGAGCCTTAAGAACCATTGAAAGGTTAATTAACTACATAGTCATCCTATAGGAAGTGTCGACAGAATGTCTAATTGATTCTCAATAATGGAAGTTTTTGTCAATTGAGAAAAAATAATTAATTGCAAACACTTAGCTTGTTGAATTTTTTTGTTAACTTTTCTCAATAGGTTTCAATTATGGATCATAAAAATAATAACAAAATAAAAAAGTCTCAATTATGGAAGTTTTGTCAATTGAAATAAATAAATAAAGAGAACTAATAAAAATATAATGAGATCATATTTTCAATTCACACGATAATGAAACAAACAACTTGTTGGTTTTTTCTAATAACATATCTCAATAATAGGTGAAGGTAAGATGTACAATTAATTGCTTGTTTAGCTCTTCATAGAATTGCAAGTTGCCTTGAATTATTAAGTATTATTTCTTTTAACTAAATAAGCAAAAGTTGTGACTCCATTAATGGAGATTGCATAAACCCTATATAATATAGATGAAATGATTAGCAATTTGGAGATGATGAGCTATATATGCATATTATATCTTGGTCAACTTAATTACTAAAAGTTTAGTCCTGGTTTGTTAATTGGTAAAAAATCAATATAATTGACACAACTCACACATAATAGTTTTTTTTATTTAATTAATAATTTTTCATCCGAATCTGATATCCACAATATTGGGGCCTAAATAAATCTGAATTCACGAATTATAGGGTTCATTTCTAGGGGTAGCGTCCCAAAAATATTTTATCCATTCTCATGCATTCTAACCCGATATCTTTAATTAAGTTTAAGAAAATCTCAACAATTCCACCACAAATTCATATTGAAATCCGCATCATAGGTTGTGACTGTGTTTTGGATAATATTCCTTTATTATATTGCACTGTCCACAATGTGGTCATGCATGTAAGTTATTTGATGATCAAGCAAAAACAGAAAAGTGAAAATATGTAAGTTGTCCCTAAAATTTATTTGAAAAAAATCATTTATACAATTTTATTTTATGGGCAATCTATTACACAGCAGTCAATATTTTTATTGTTGGACTTTCAACCTGTAGAAATGTATATATAATGAAAATTGTCTTTCAATTCTAGTGAATGATTTAATGATTCAAATGTTGATACAATTTAGGTTTCTCATACGATGATACACTCAAATGAAATTTAATTTCAATATAAAAATATAATAACATGATCAGTAAAATCTCACAAATAAAATCTTAAAGGATTCCTAGCTTTTGAGAATTAAATTAAGAGGTTATTTTCGAAAATTTTCGATTAAAAAAAAAGGATTCTCAATATGAAGTGGTTTAACGCTTTTTACTGGGAAAGAATCGAAAAAAACATCTCACATAATTGTACAAGCAACAATTTATTTTCTTTTGATATTATGATGACATATTAGTTATTACCATAACCTTTGATTCATGTGGACCCTAATTGATTATTAATGATTCATTACTTATGACTTTATATAAAAGAAGCTATATATATGTGCGATTTAATTAATATGATATTTGTTTGATTAAGAAACAAAACAAAACAACAAGAAGAAAAGTACGGTATGTATACGGAATGTTTTATTCATGATTTGATTTCTCTTTATTCTTTTGTCTCATTTAAATAAACAATGTATTATCAATATTAATCATGTCCTCTAGACTCTAGTGTAGATAAGATTTTGCTTTGACACGTCAATTTGGCTTATAAGATAAAATTGGGAAAAATAAGTATAGTAATTCAAATTATTCAATTATAAGAGTCATAATTAAAAAAAACGTACATATTATTTATCTATCATTATATATAGATATTTTTTTTTAAAAAAATGTAGATAGCAATATACATACCATATATTCATAGATTTGATTAATTGAGACACAATCGAACTTTTGAGGCTTTTTTTAAATTTTATAATATCGAGGTGTTAAATGATTTTATATGTTGATAAAAGCTCTCGTAAAAATGTGAAATTGAAAAGAAAAAGATAAATTAAATCATCTATAGTTTAGGGAGCTTTCAAAGGACACAAGTACACACCACCTATGAAAGTTGACTTGATTTTTTTATATTTTATTTTCATATAGTTTAGGAATAATGTCATTTCAAATCATTATCATACAAAAGAAAAAAGAAAAAAGAAAAAAGAAAACTATATAGAGATGTCGTCAGCTTATTTTGGGTCAACTGCTTATTCGTTAAAAAATAAAATAAAAATTAAAAATCAAAGGAACCCTTGTTTATTTCAAATGTTAATACGTCATCTTTTAGTCGCAGTTTTAAAATTTGATTTTATATAAGATAATTTGTTAATATATGACAAGTCTTTAAAAGATATTTATTCATATTAGTCTTTTATCCATTTTTTAATAAATTTGTATAAAAAACTATAATATGGGGTATATTTTCTGAGAAATTCACAAAATTATGATTTTTGTTTTATCAAAGTCATATAACTATTATTTTTAAAGAAAAAAATCATCCTACTAACATGAAAATCACAATTACGAAAAAATTTAAAATTTTTTGATGCGTGATAATTTTTTACTCTACATTTTATCTCCTTTTATATTTTAAATGATCTTATAAATACATACCCAATTAAAAAAGACTCTACCCAATTAAAACTATCCAAATTTTTGGAAAGTGTAGGTAATATATATATAATATATATTGACACCCAAAATTGTGAATTCTGAACCTAAAGCATGTATAGACATCTTATATTGTCGAAGTCAAATTTAGGTGGAATACATTTTAAGCATGTCAGTGTAAGACGCTTTATCTTTTACGTTCATCCGTCCTTATAATCAATCCCCCGTCAGAGACGCCACATTAATTACCTAATTTGCAATAAGCTCCAATTGCATCAAAGTCACTATCTTAATTATATACAAGCTAATTTTTGCACTAAGATGGATAGGATAAAAGTAGAAATCTAAATTCTAGAGCTTAAAAAATATTCCTCATGTGAACATCAATTACAGCTAACTTTTGCATCGATTGAAAGGACATTAGACTTTGCAATTATTTGTGGAAAAAAACGATTTTTTTTAAAGATAAAAAACTGAATGCTTAGTTCGTCAATCTATTAGTATGAGTTCAATAGCTGTTGAACTGCTCAGGGAAAAGGACATGGAAGAAAAAACGAACCAAACTATGACATACTTGAATTTACTAGTTGAGTAAGATAGACTTTTTTATATCATCGAGGATCGTATTAGGATGGAGTACGATTTTTTTAGTAAAGGTTTTGGCTTTGAGTCCTAAAATGAAAAAAATAAATTCGGGAAATTTTTTTTTCTTTAATAGTTTTACATAGCCTAAATCTGAATTAATCAAAAGAATAATATTGATAAATTATTCCTTAATTAATGTCTTTAAATATATATATTTTTTAAAACTGTGTCGTACATCAATAATAAAATTCATTTATATTGAACTACAAAAGTAAAACATTATGGGATGGAATGTGGTGGTAACCAGACATACAGGGTGCTTGGGGTGAAATGGTCAAGGGATGAGAATTGACGTTGGACGGGTGAAGAAGAAAATACAATGAACTTGAATGTCATTTATGAAACTAAATTTCCGTAAAACCATATAAGTTATTTAGTCTTTAATATTTTCTCATAGTTATTGATGAAACCTTCTTCTAATGCCATATTCTTTGGAATCTAATTTCAGAATAGATAAAATAAGAGGTAAAGAATATCGTATACAAGAGTCATCATCTACACAATAGATAAGCACAAACGAGTCCTAATAACATATACTCCTATAAAAAAAAAGCTAATAAATTTACCAATATATAATTGCATTTGGAGCATGGACAATTTCAAATTGGGAATAAACTAAACACAGAAATAATTACATATATACTTGTTCATTGTTCCCTGTTCAGTTTGTTAAGATGTAGAATCATGACATATATGTACTATGTAGGTAAAATAATTTCAAATTAGACTAGTTTTTTTCCTCGTAAATTTGGAGGGATAGTACAAATTAACTAATTTACTATCTGAATAGAAGAAAATAATTCTATAAAGACTTCGTTGCTATTACTTCTACCATATAGTAGTAAAATAACTCTTCTTTGATTTATTTAAAGACATGCATACACATCCTAGTTTACTAATATCTATAGATTTCAATAGTAAATTAAATAGACGTGGATAAGCGACCGAATTCATCCTTATTTTTGTATTTATTTAATTATCTAAAATCTTAAGATTACTATAGTATATATAGATTTGTCCATTCGAATAACTGAAAAAAACTGGAATATAGTTAACAATTTTTTTTTCTAATTTTGAATGAGCAATCAGTGAGCTTGCATCTCATCATAGATATGCAATCAACATGTTAACCAAATTAAAGATTATTCTAATAATGTTGTCAAACATTCCCTTATCTGTCTCCTACCCATCCATCTGATCATCATGTTTAGGACTTATAATGATGCCCTATTTTTTTTTTCATTTTTCACCCAATGTCTGATACTCATATTGAAGTCTGATTAATTGATCTAAATTCGTTGAAGACCGAGAACACTTCCTTTTTCTATACTCAAACTAGAAACTGAGACATCTGATGAAGGATTAAGAAATCATATTTATCTCATCACCATCCTCGTTGATTTTTTTTATTTTTTATTTGGCTTTGCTGATAAGAGAGAGGACTATTCAATAATAATTGAATCTTGTGAAACATATTCTATAAGAGAATGAAATGATAATATACTATAATTAATTAATTAAGTGTGTGAATAATTCATCCCACTTGATTTCCAACAATATTACCAGGTCTTGCCTCTTAAATTAAAGAGCCTAGTAAATTATTTAATTACCCTAAACATATAACTCTAGGACCTTCTCAAAAGCTATAAGGTAAAATAACATGATGTTTTTTTAATTAATTAATTTAAAAAAAGATGATATAATAGTTTCTGTCTCCATCTCCTTAGCATACGCTAATTATAATATTAGCAAACTGTGTGCCAGTCTGCCATTTGACCTTGGAACTAGTTGTGGGAGATCTCTCTGAATTTAATTAATTAATTAATTAAGGAATTACGTGCTTAAGAAGACTAATTGTGTAATAATATCTCTAAGAAAGATGTTATCATTTCATCCAATACACCGTGTAGTTAATTTGACTGCTAAGCAAACCAACCATTTTGTAAGCGGCTATTAGTGCTTTGTCTACACTTGCCTTTTGTGTTAGTTTAAAAGTTCTAATTAATACTCACCTGTCCCTAATTACTTATCCACTTTTGAATTAACACATCAATTATGAAAATAATTATTGGTATATTGAGTTTACCATTTTATTCCTATCAATTATGAAGTAGATGAATTAAAAACTTAAGATTTTCAAAAAGTTCTACATTTTTCAAAGTAATTAATTGAGGGTATAATATATAATTTTATTTTTTTTGTCCTTTCTTAATTTGTTAAAATGAACAAGTAATTAGGAACAACTAAAAAAGAAAAAGTTAGACAAAATAATTAGGGACAGAGGAAGAGGGAGTATACTTTAATTTTAATTAACGGTAGAAAATGGAGATTAATATGAGCCATTCTTTTTTATATCACTTTTCCTACCTTGTTGGATGGATATGCTTTGAGGAAAAGACAAGATGAAAATATCCACATGCCCAAATTTAATGGAGATAGATTCTACTAAATTTTCAACCCACATGAAAAATATATAATGTTACATACTTTTTTTTCCCACTCGGGTATGGAGCCCACGTAGAAGCCTAATTATATTTAGATCACGCATTGTAAGACTCATATTGGGAGGTGACACTCTCAGATTTTCTTCATATCCAGAGCTTGAATCCGAGATATCTGATTAAAGATGAAACAGTCTCACCTCTACACCACAATTTATGTTAGTATATAATGTTATTGTTACTACTGTACTTCTTTAGGTCTTTTTAAATAGATTATAGAGTGGCGGATACACTAACTAAGGAAGGAAAATGAGCGCAGAATAGAACAACTCCTAATATTTTTGAAGCTTCGCCATTGTGTGCTATTGAAGCCATGAAAGCAGATAAAACCGGACTTATTTTGATAGAAATGTAATCTTAAATAGTTTTGAACCTAACTACCATTCGAATATGGGGAATACCCCTATTTCAATTTCTGTACCAAACATTGAAGACCCTCGTGCTTCATAATTAATTATATATGTTGAGAATATTAACTATCTATTATTACTACCAAAAAAAATACAAGGGAGAGGAAAAGGGGAAATAGAAGGAAATCGCATATGAAATTGAACTTTCATCAATAAAATAAAAATTTAGGTAATAATTAATTAGATTAGTAAGATTCTCCGTTATGTCCTTTATATTTGTCACTTTTTAGCTTTGAAAAAAAAAATTGATCCAAAATATTTCTGCAGACATATTAATTTGTTTAGGTAGGTCTGCAGCAATCATATCCTTCTGGACTTTGGTGACAAAGCCAAAATGTCTTGAGATCACAGCTAACTTAAGCCTTTTTTCTTCCTTTCAAAAGTATTGAAAAGACATATTAATTACTTTTTGCTTCTTGAAAAAGAAACGAAGAAATTAAAAACATCTCACTGCTCACCATATAAATATAGTATATCCATACATCTTTACTTGTTTACTATATTAAAAATATATTTTTATTTATTTTTACAAGTTATTGAGTATTAACATATCAAGAGATTTTTCTTTCATATTTCGACCCTCAATATTATAATTACTCATTCTTCAAATCATCTCTCAAGACTATACATCAATTAATATAGATACCGCAATAAATATGAATGTTCATATGAATCGTTATTTTTTAAGTGGATAAAAGTAAGCGGAAGAAATATGTATTAACATGCACAACTTGCAATTAGTTGCAAATAATTCAAGTTGACAATTAATTAAGAAGTTGTAAACATATCCTGATAACATGTGTAAAATATCTAAATTTACATTCACGAAAAATGTCTGTTATTCATATGATTAACTCTTGAATGCGTTTAACAGAATTTTTAGCTTCCCCATTGAATACATTGTCAGTGTATAATGACTTAAATTCCTGGCTAAGTAGTTGTCAAGTATGATTTAGTGGCCTAAATAAGAAAATTAATTAATCCTTCAAATTATTGCAAAATTAAGACTTGTTCAACACTTGTGCATATGTCAAAAGAAGTAACGTTTACATATGGAATAAAGTATAAACGAAGATATTAATAAAGAATGGTGAGTGAACCTTTGGTATATACCATAAGGGTTAACACTATTTATATATATTCAGATGCGGCAGAATGGATTCCCTTATGAAATATTTAAATATTCTAAATACCCATTCGGAATCACCAATTACTTGCCCTAATTACAAATTGTCAACTCTTTAATTCCTATATAAACATACCATTCTCAAACTAATACACATCAATTTTTACATCTTAACACATTTTAATCAATATTTTTATAAAATTAATCAGTTATTTCCTTAATCAAAGAAATGGCTGATGTAGAAGGATCACCGGGGAGTTCTATGCATGGAGTCACCGGAAGAGAGCCCGTTCTCGCTTTCTCGGTGGCTTCTCCGATGGTGCCTACTGACACCACCGCCAAGTTTTCAGTACCGGTTGATACTGAACACAAGGCTAAACAATTTAAATTTTATTCGTTTTCAAAACCTCATGGCCTAACGTTCCAGCTCTCCTGGATTTCTTTTTTTACTTGTTTCGTTTCGACTTTTGCTGCTGCACCTTTAGTCCCTATTATTAGGGACAACCTTAATTTGACTAAAATGGATGTTGGTAACGCTGGGGTTGCTTCCGTTTCCGGAAGTATTTTGTCTAGGCTTGCTATGGGTGCGGTTTGTGATTTGTTGGGTCCCAGGTATGGGTGTGCTTTTCTTATCATGTTGTCAGCCCCAACTGTTTTTTGTATGTCCTTTGTTTCGTCCGCTGGTGGCTACGTAGCTGTCCGGTTCATGATTGGGTTTTCACTCGCCACATTTGTGTCGTGTCAATATTGGATGAGTACTATGTTTAATAGTAAGATTATTGGGCTAGTGAACGGAACAGCTGCTGGATGGGGTAATATGGGTGGCGGTGCAACTCAACTCATTATGCCACTTCTTTATGATATAATTCGAAGGGCGGGTGCAACT
Organism: Solanum stenotomum; assembly: GCF_019186545.1. Classification (NCBI taxonomy): domain Eukaryota; kingdom Viridiplantae; phylum Streptophyta; class Magnoliopsida; order Solanales; family Solanaceae; genus Solanum; species Solanum stenotomum. Next base: position 3,821,283 of record NC_064289.1, read on the forward strand.
CCGTTCACTGCTTGGAGAATTGCATTTTTTATTCCTGGATGGCTACATGTAGTCATGGGTATTTTAGTGTTGACTCTTGGCCAAGATTTACCCGACGGAAATCGTAGCGATTTACAGAAGACGGGTACTGTTACTAAAGATAAATTCGGTAACGTAAGTGTAAAATTACACCCCAAGAATTAATAATATATATTTTTGTACTTGTCTGTTTAATATTTTGCTAATTGATCTATATGGTATTTCAGATATTGTGGTATGCTGCAACAAACTACAGGACATGGATCTTTGTCCTTCTCTACGGATACTCTATGGGAGTTGAACTGTCTACAGACAACGTGATTGCTGAGTACTTCTTCGACAGGTTTGATCTAAAGCTTCACACAGCGGGAATCATTGCAGCGACATTTGGTATGGCTAACCTTTTAGCTCGTCCATTCGGAGGATTTTCTTCTGATTATGCAGCCAAGAAATTCGGTATGAGAGGGAGACTTTGGGTTTTATGGATTTTACAAACACTCGGAGGAGTATTTTGTGTTCTTTTGGGTCGTTCAAATTCCCTACCAATTGCTGTAACATTCATGATCCTTTTCTCAATCGGAGCTCAAGCTGCTTGTGGTGCAACTTTCGGTATTATTCCCTTCATTTCTCGACGATCATTAGGAATTATATCTGGAATGACTGGGGCAGGTGGGAATTTTGGTTCTGGATTGACACAATTGTTGTTTTTCACGAGCTCAAAGTACTCAACAGCGACAGGGCTAACTTACATGGGACTGATGATCATAGGATGCACCCTTCCTGTTACATTTTGTCATTTCCCACAATGGGGAAGCATGTTTTTCCCACCAACAAAAGATCCAATCAAGGGAAGTGAAGAACATTATTATACTTCAGAGTACACTGAGGCCGAGAGGCAAAAAGGTATGCACCAAAATGCCTTGAAATTCGCCGAAAATAGCCGATCGGAGCGTGGCAAGCGTGTGGGCTCCGCACCTACTCCACCAAATTTGACGCCAAATCGCGTTTGATGATCTTTCTAAGGGATTGATGATGGTGAATCTCTGATTTAATTGAAGATTCAATGTACTGAGTCGTCTCAATAAGCAAAATCTATCCTGATTTTTCTTTTTTCTTTTTTGGTTTTTTTGCTTTTCTTAAATGATGTTGCTTTCGAGACAAATACCTTGAATCCACTAAGGTGTATGCTTTTTTTTTTTTTAATGAAGTATATATAATATATTACTCATTGTGTATGTTTTCTATTGCTTTTTTCAAAAGAATATTCTATGGCCAATGGTGGTTGTTTTTTAGTGTGTAGATTCAAAAGTGTATTAATAATAAAACTTTTGACTTCTAAGAAGGGCCCACATCATTTATTCCAGTTGGTTTATAGAAGTTTCTGAATTGTTTTTCTTCTCCTAGTGGCTGATTAAAATTGATATGAGAAAACAATTATTATTATTATAATTAGTACAAGCAATTTGTGCAGGGCGAAGTATAAAGTTCTTATATATCAACTGTATTACCTGAAGATTTTTAACATGTAATTTAAATATTTACAAAATATAAAAATTATTTCTTTTAAATAAGTCGTGGTAAGAGTTACACGTAGATCTATTTCATCTTTTCTCCCTTATAATAGAATTAACTTTTATATCAAGTGATTTTCAACAAGTTAAAAAATAAAATAAGGATATAAGAATAAATCATTTTTAAAAAATAAAACAGATTAAAAAAAGAGAGAGCATCAAATAATCTTACAACTTGGCTTTCAATTCCCACTATCTAATGGATCCTCTTTCTAGTATATTCAGACACAATAACAGCCAAAAATAAGCTATGTCAAGTCATCAAGTCCCAAGTTGTGGGAAAGTTGACTTGGCTTCAATACATCAGCATTACTTGATTAATTAACTAATTTTGTTAGGCTACTTGAGATAAAAGCTTATTCCTACTTGTTATAGTTAATTATACCAAATTAATAAATGTAAGTTATGTATTTTCCATACACATATTTATATTATTTAGAGTGTTTTCATTAGGAGGGTGCATTATTTGGATTAAATCAAAAACAAATGTTATTGAACCGAATTTTAATTTGGGATTGGTTCTTTGGCTTGACTGTTGATTAATAATTTACTTTGTTTGGTTTTTTAATTTGGTTTCGGATTTAGAAAAATAAAAATCGAAAAACCAAAAAAATCAAATATATATATAGGCGAATCTAGAATTTTTTGAACATGGGTGCACCAAGTAAAATGTATTGAAGTGGGAATTGATCCTTAATCCTCAAGGTCAAAAGCTCAACATTTAACCATGTGGACCATTTAGCTTCTTGTAGTACGGGTGCCAAAATATAATATTATACAAATTTTAAAAAAATATATATAAAATATCTAATTTTACGAAGAGACCATGGGTGTCGATTCCCTATTTTTTTGGTCTAAATTCGCCACTATATATATATATATATATATGAAGCCAAGTTATAATATATATTCAAATTGCAAATATAACTTTTATTATGTTTCTAAATATTGACATAATTGAATAATCGAAAAGAGAAAAATCAAACCAAACCAAATTTATTCTGGTTCGGATTGAGTTATGCTTTTTCAAAACCAAAAATTGAATTAGGAAAAAATATTAATTGAATTGTTGAGGTTTTTCACACCCTTTAAGAAAAGAAGGTTAAGACATAAATTAGGCTTAACTTTCCATTTTTACCCTTATTAATTATTACTATCAAAATTATGATTAAAATAACTAAACATTAATTAATAACTAATTTCAATACTAACTAATGAAGGGTAAAATTGAAAATACATTCTAAAAGTAGTCTTGAAAATTAAACAATTAAGTTAATTTGAAAAATAAAAAATGTTTCAACAATTCAATTAATATAAAATGGAGGGAGTATCTATTAGTATTCTGAAACCATTTCAACACAACAATTAATATTAGTACCTTTGTACGTCTATATGTTTACAACATTTAGCCATAGCTTCAAAGACCCATCAGCAATCTTCGGGCTTGGGTATCCATCAATACTCTAACATGTGGGTGGCACAAAGATACATTGAATCATGGTACATGAGTTAATTAGTTACGTGGAACTGAGTTCAAGGGAGAGATTGTTGGGCGTGTGAATAAAGTCTCATATTGATAATTCATAAGAAAAAAAATAAGTTACTTATAAAGTGTTGAATACTCTTAATAGTGTGAGACATTTTGAAAAATAACTTGACTTGATTATCACACCGTTTTAGGATTATATTCTTAAATCGTACTTTAAGCCCAACACAACTGATATTTCCCCTAAATACATTTCATTTGTGGCGTATGATTCTCTAAATTATTATTGCAAAAGATTTGTTCAACACTTGTATATGTCAAAAGAGGTAATGTTTACAACTAATAAATGAAAATAATTAAAAAATGGTCAGTGAACCTTTGGGATATACCATAAGGGGGTTACACACGTTCATATTTATATGCGGCGGAATGGATTCCTAAATCAAATAGAAGTATTTAAATTCTCAGAAAACAGAATGTAACCGTTGAGAATCACCAATCACTTGCCCAAATTGCAAATTATTCGATGGTGCCTACTGAACACAAGGCCAAACAATTTAAATTCTATTCGTTTTCGAAACCTCATGGCATAACGTTCCAACTTTTCTGGATTTCTTTCTTTACTTGTTTAGTTTCGACTTTTGTTGGTGCACCGTTGATCCCTATTATTAGGGACAACCTTAATTTGACCAAAATGGATGTTGGTAACGCTGGGGTTGCTTTCGTTTCCGGATGTATTTTGTCTAGGCTTGCTATGGGTGCAGTTTTTCATTTGTTGGGTTCACGGTATGGGTTCGCATTTCTGATCATGTTTTCAGCCCCAACTGTTTTTTGTATGCCCTTTGTTTCGTCCCCCGGTGGATACATAGCTGTTCGGTTCATGATCGGGTTTTCCTTTGCAACGTTTGTGTCGATATTGGATGAATATTAAGTTTAATAGTAAAAGCAGTGATATGCTTAAACATTATCCTTTTTTCGAGCATTGCTTGACAATTGTTGATGTATATTTGGGGTTAAGGCGAACTCCACCTATTCTATTGTGCTTCTACTTCATTTATACATATATCGTCAGGATCACAATCCTGAAAATTTAAAAAAAATGAAAAATAATAGGGTTAGACCGGCTTGTGAACGGAACAGCTGCTGTTGCTAATGATAAATTTGGTAACGTAAGTCCAAATTACGCCTAAGCTAATTTGAAATTTCAGCCATTAAGTCCAAAGTTGAGGGAAAGTTGACTTGGTTTCCTTACATCAGAATTACTTGATTAATTAACTAATTTCATTAGGTTACTTGGGATAAAAGTTTTTTCCTACTTGTTATTATATTTATATTTACCAAATCAAAATATGTAATTAAGTTATGTATTTTCCATACACATTTATATTTAATAATACTCCCTCCGTTTCATAAAGAATGACCTGGTTTGACTTGACACGGAATTTAAGTAAATAAAGAAAACTTTTGAATCTTGTGGTCCTAAATTAAAGTTATGTCAAATGTACAAAATTGCCCTGAATCTTGTGGTCTTAAACATACCACGTGGAAAGCAAAAAGTAAAATGTTACCAAAAAAGGAAAGAGGTTGTTGTGTCGTAATTTTCCTATCTTTAGAAAAATCACTTTTTGAAATGTTCTAAGTATAAAACAATTTGAGAAAAATACTTAGAAAAGAGTCGCCACTTAATTTTTTAAAGAAATTAAGAAAACTTATAATTTTCAAAGATTTAAACAGAAAAAATCATTTGAAAATACCAAAGAAGGTTCGGGGTTCAATTTACACTTCGAGAAGGGTTTAAGCATTCGAAGTGTCCGCTAACATGCGGTTGACCTGCGACTTGACTAAAATATATTTTTGACTATTTTTAGGAAAATGGTTCAACATAAAAGAAAATATGATAATTTACAATATTTAGTTAACTTTGAGAAAATAATTAGATAAGTGACACATTTTATTTTTATTTTTTAGAGAAAAGGATTCAAAATGGAACAATTGACTCGAAATACAAGTGATTAGAATATTAATAAAACAAGATTAATTAGAATTTATTTTATTCATTTTTGAAATAATAATTTAAACCAATTAAAAAAAAATTAAGGCATAAAAATCATTTTTAATTAATTGACTTTTTTAGAAATTGACTAAGTAAGTAGTTATAATAATAATTTACACTATTAGATTAACTTTGAGAAAGTAGTTAAACAAAGAGCGATTTTTATTTTTTAAGAAGAATAGGACATTAATTGAAATATTTGAATTAGAGACAAGTAATAAGAATTTTAACAAAACTTAAATTAGTTGGTTTTTTATTTGAGTCTTTTTTTTTTTTTTTTTTGGTTTATGACAAAACTATTTTTAAACTAATAAATTTTTATTTTTTATTTTTTTTTGACTAAAGATTATAAATGAAAATACAAGAGTTGATAAGTTTTGTTAGAAACAAAACAACTCAGATGAATAGCTCGTCTTTTGGGGGATTCAACTAAGTTAATTAAAAATTCTAAAGTTAGAGTTAAACAACACATAATAAGTAATCGCAATTAAATAATTAAAGCGTAAGGGAGAAATTGAATTTGGGCCTTTCTTGGGCCAAATTCGCTACTTTTTTGGGGTTTAAACAAAACCCGTTTTTGGTATACAGCCCATGTATATCAGTGTATATCGGATATATACAACCCATTTTTTCGCTTTTCGGGACCTGTACGTCAACTCCAAAGACTTGTTCTTCAATTTTTCAAGATTGGCTGACTCGATAAAAGAGTTTTAGGGCCTTCGTGGTCTCCTTGAAATGCAAGGCGATGAGGTGGAGTCCATTATGGACTCAAATGGAGCAGATTTCATGCAAAAACAATAAGCAAATAAGAGAATTAGCATCTATTTGCAGCAAAGTTGATAAAATAATTGCGGGATAATGGAGGCAGTAGTATCTAGACTAGGAATGAATAATCAAAAAGGTTAAAGTTTCAAAAGGAAGTGTTGGTCTTAGATTTCAATCTAAGCCAAATGCAGTGATTATAATTTAAGAAATCTTACAAATTTCTAAACAAACTAGACAATTGTAAACCCACGTAATTGGACAAACTAAGCAGATTCGGAACACTTAAACAAACATCCAATCTTTATGAATAAACAACAAACAGTCAACATAGAATTAAAAAAAATCTGATCAGCTTGCGAAGTTAATTTCGAACTAACATAAGTCGCTTATGTTTGACTCAAAACAATGGACAAGCTAAGAAGAAGAAAGCACAAACCATTACGGCATCCGACCACAACATATTTTAGAGAACCAACACGAGATAAAATGTAAAATGACCCCATCGAAGAATTTAAAGCACAGATCATGTCGACTTATAAATAAACCCATCATTTTACTAATCGATCAAGAAGACATGCTTCAAACAAGCCAAAATTAGTACGAGATATTCAATCAGCAAACGCAATAAATAAATAAATAAAAGAGGGTAAGGCAATAAGCTATCCGATCCATATTGGTCATGCTAGTTAGGATATAATCGAAATAATCAACCTACGACATGTTAAGAAAATAAACCTACAATGATAGCCAACCAACAGTGAACAAAAAAAAAAAAAAAAAAAAAAAAAGGCATGAATCTTCAACATCTCAAGTAAAGATCTACACAAGGAGATATTTTTTCAAGCTTAGAAACATAACAACCGGCAACATACGCAATACGCAAGTATATTTTGCATCAACATAATTTTAGGGGAGAACAATGAATCGAAACCCAAACTAACACAAATGAACAAAGAGACCAAGATCTATGTCGTATATCTCCATGAAACAATAGATAAACTTAACACATGCTGTCCCAATACACAAATACGAATCCCAGATAGAAGAAACAAGGACGAACTTGAAAACGAATCGAACGAGACTAAGAAAAGGCCTTTACCTTATGATGAGCAGCGAACCGGAACTCGGGCGAGCTTTGGGAGCCACAACCTTTACCAACGACGAATTACGATAAGCTCCGGTGAACAACAAATAAGAAAGAACTTCTTTCGCACCTATTTTGCTATACTCGAATGAATCTAGAGTATGGATTTGTGTTCTGTTCCTATCTCTATGTATTTCCTTTTGACTATAATTTTTTTTTTTTTTTCAACCTTTTCCAACTTAATCCTCCTTGAAGCGTATTTGGTAAGTATTTAGTTATTTTTGGTGCCTAAAAAAAATTTTCCCCCCTCCCTACAATGAATAAAAAGTGACGTTTATATAGAGGAAATTCTAGGGTCTGTTCTTGGGGATGAAAATTGGACGAGGGCAAGGGCCAAAAAGGAAATTCCTATCCAATCTTCAATTCAAATTCCTTTCCCCAAAGACCAACGGACTGCTGCTTGTACCAGATTTTCAATCGAAATCCCCCAAAATCCGGATGGAAAGATCAAGATGGGCGGCTGTTGCAGAGAAAGTTGTGGGAGTTGTTGGATATTGACGCGTGAGGCAGAAGAAAAATGCACACTGCTGTTGTCTGGTTCACGTGAGCTGCTGGGTTTGCGTAGAAGAAGGAGATGTGCAGGGGTCGGGTCTCTTTGTGAAGGGAAGAAGTGAATTTGGGCCGGGTTGAGGGTAATGGGCTGTTGGTTGGTTGATGTACGTTGTTGTGTTTTAAAGGGCTGCTGAAGGGTGAAAGGAATGGGAGTGGAATTTGGAAGAGTTGGGCTTGGATTTTGGTAATGGTTTAAGGAGGAATTGGGTCGTGGGAATGGGCCCATTTTTTTTTGTCTTTTAAATGGTTAAGAATAGGATAAGCAATTGACTAAAATTTGCAACAAGACAAATTTTCATAAATTAATTAACGAGCTTCTTAATCTTAATGACATAAAATAATTAATTTGATTACAAAATAATTAATTTAATTACAAATTAATTAACTCGAAATTATAACTATAACTTAGACTAAAGTAAATTAATAAGATATTTAACTAGACATAAAATCTTTTGCGATGATTTTCGAATATTTATAAAATATACTAATTATACACATACATACATACATATATATATATTGACAAAATTTACATAAAGAAACTCAAAAAATATTTTGAATTTATAACAAAAACTAATTAACTCAAAATTAGCCATCATTTTAAAATACACTAAAGAATATAAAATGTTTTTTTTTTTCTTTTCTTTTTGAGATGATTTTCGGATATTTATAGGATACACTTATTTCATACATAATTACATAAAACATATATATTATTTAAAAAAGTGACAAAACTATTTAAACTAGCTTGCAAACTATATTTATTTTATTACTTTTATAAAACTGATTATTTTAAAACTATGGCCATAACTAAAATAACGTAACTTAAATAAAATGTGCTTTTCAAATCAACAAAATTAAATAAGACAAAATAATATAAAATAAGAATAATTAAACTGATAAAATAAATAACTTATACTTTAAACCAAATTAATTTAATTGAATATAAAACAAACTCTTTTTGAGACGATTTTTGAATATTCATAAAATATAATAATTATATACATAATTATGTAAAACATATATATTATCTAAAAATTATAAAATAAGACGGAATTAGTTAAAATAATTTGCAAACTATATTATTATTATTTCGGAAATTTTATAAAATTAATTATTTTAAATCGTTTGAAATTGGAGAAGCTCGAAATGATTAATTTATATTGTGGAGGGTCAAAATTGGGTGTCAACAACTGTCCCTCGTTTGACTTGGATTGATGAAAGAAATTCGAGGCAAACGAAATTGACAAATCCAGTTTGGACCGAACACATCTTCATCCTTTTGGAAAGGTATTTTGGTACAAGCTTTAGGAATTATGGCCAAACCCTGAAAACGGGTTTCCTACATATCTCAGGCCATATGAGAATTCAGGCCACTTGTAGTTCTATGCGCTTGATTTGACGAACGATTTTTTGAAAGAATTTAAAACTATCCTGATACCAAATTATGGAGGGACCAGAATGCTCAAGAATAAGATTTAAGAGCGAATGTTGGAACACAGCCGTGTTTTCAATATTGATCCTGCCTACATATTCCTCAACTTAGGAAATCAGGCTGCTTGTAGTTCGACTCAATCGGTTGGAAAAGGAAATCTCTTATGTTAAGATAACCTTCAGTTAGGAGGAATGACAAAATAAGTCGAGTATGAAAAATAGGCTTGCAACCTCTTAGTCATGAATGTGGAGCTCTTCACATCCATAAGTAAGAACTTACACGGACATAATTTCCAAGACTCTTGGTGCATTGTCACTCAGATTGGAAATTTGCTTCCGGTGAACCCACATTTTTCGGATGCGATATTGAAACTAGGAAACCTAAAGAAAAACCCACATGCCTTCTGATAGGGGTGTGGTTTGATTGCGGTGGAAGTCGCTCCTCAGCTCGCGTCCTAAGAGTTTGACACCTCTCTTTAGACTATGTCCCAGTTCGCTGCTAAGAAAAGTTCCACGTTGTGCTGCATCCTTTTTGATGTCGTCCACACCGTGTTGACACTTAATTATTTTCCTTGAACATTTGACGTAAACTCTATCGAGTTTGACGTGAAGCAAATAAAGCTTGTATTTTGTATTTCTAATATAATCTTCAATGTACTCTTCTTTTGATGACGAAGTAATAAAATATGCATATGTAATATGTTGATAGTTCTCTTGATGTCGTATTTGCAAGAAAATGATACAGTCGACGTTGATTCTCTTTTGATGAGCGAATCTTTCTCGCAATGCGTGGATCTTTTTCCCGCGATGCATGAATCTTCTCTTGAGATGCATGAATATCTTTCTCTTGCCATGCATGACTTCTCTGCGATGCATGACTTCTTTCTCTTGCTATGCATGATCTTTTCCCGCGACGCATGGATTCTTTCTTTTGTTATGCATGCTCTTTCCCCGCGATGCATGAATCCTTTTCTCTTGCAATGCATGATCTTTTCCCGCGATGCATGAATTATTTCTCTTGCTATGCATGATCTTTTCCCGCGATGCATGACATCTTTCTCTTGCTATGCATGATATTTTCCCGCGATGCATGAATTATTTTTCTTGCTATGCATGATCTTTCCCCGCGATGCATGAATCCTTCTCTTGCAATGCATGATCTTTTCCCGACATGCATGAATATTTTCTCTTGCTATGCATGACTTGTCTTCCGCGATGCATGACTGCTTTCTCTTGCTATGCATGATCTTTTCCCGCGATGCATGAATTATTTTTCTGCGATGCATGAACCTCTTACCCGCGATGCATGAATCTCTTTTCTAATGATGCCATCCCTGGTACCGAATGAAGATAATGCTTCACCAGACAACACAGGTGATCTTCCGGGTATCTTTCGGGTGGCGATGTCGTCTGAATTGACAATACACTAAAAATGACCCTCGGAGTAGTGGTATCACCTCATTTGACAATACGATATAAATGACTCTCCGGGCAGTGGTGTCGTCTCATTCGACAATATAAATAAAAATGACCCTCGGAGTAGTGGTGTCATATCATTTGACAATACGATATAAATGACTCTCCGGGTAGCAATACCGTCTCATTCGACGATACAATATAAATAACCTTCAGGGTATGAATATTATAATGCAGATAAATATCATCCAGGTATCTTTAGTTGCTGGAAAATAATAATATTTCTCTCTTCAAGGTTTTCATTTGTCCCATCTCTGAACATAGTTGCATGCTCATCATGTACTTCGCCTTGTTGGGAATTGAATGAAATAATGTTATTCATATTCCAAAATCTTTGATATAAGCGGCGTAAAATATTTCCTATAAACTGCATCCACAGATAAATTGTTAGTTTAAGAGTGAACTGATCTGTGTCGATCTCTTCTGTTGTCTGCTCCTTGTCTTGCTATCTTCGGTTGATTTCTCCGATCTCCCGCTTCTTGATAGATAAGACAAAACATTTTTTATGCAAATATAATTGAAACATGAAGGAACAGTTTTTAAGGAAAATAGATTTTCAAAAGTAATGTTTGGAAGAAGTCACTGCCAAGTGTCATGTCACGTCTAGTTTAATGAACGTCATTCGGAGATGGTGTTTTGAGATCTGTCTGATCACTTGTTGGGAAGTATTCAAAGTTGCTCTAAACTCCGATGAGCCTGTTGAAATTTTGAGGCCATCCTCAAAATTTCTGTCCCAGTTAACTGTCTTGGCTTATCTTTAACCGTTGGTGAGCAATCACGAAATTTTTGAGATCCTCTCAAAAATTCTGTCTCAGTTGCAAATTTAAAAGTAACTT